>NW_027062752.1:27500-128024 GCF_032884065.1 Artemia franciscana | reverse complement strand
GCTGTCTAGTACTAGATTCACCATTCCATTTTCCTCCTGTCTCCTGTGGAGTATCCCAAGGTCTACTTCCTTTTTCACTTAATATCAACATTCTCGATAAGGTATTTCCCACGGTATAGAAATTGATTGATGATTTTCCAGTATCTGAAACCTTCTAAAGAAATTTTATAATGCCTTGGAATGAGACACGAAATTAAACCCTTCGACATCCATGACAATGCCAACATTTTTCCTTGAATTCCCTCTCTTTTCCCTTACCCTATCAAATTTATATGCTTTCCTTTCCTTATTTTCCTCTCTTTCCCTTAATCATATACCACCTGAAATTTCTGCGTCCTTCCTAAAATTACTTGTGGTCACTGTTTCTTCTAATTTAAAATGGGATATCCATATTAACAATATTATCTTAAAGCACCTATCCCCTTATTTAAGCTCCTGAATAAATTTTTGTCCCCTATCAGATTCGTTAAAGATTTATATCTTATTTGTAAATCGACAGCTTCAATATGATTCTCCGGTTTGGCATCATCACATTTCGTGGGAAGTCATATAATATTAAATTAATTCAAAGAAGAGCCTTGCAAATAATTTTGTAAGAAGATGAAGTACCACTCTTTTCCTCTAAAATACATTTAGTTTAGAAAGTCTTGAAAGCAGGTGCCTCTGTCATCAAAAAAGGCAGGACAAAACGTTTCATTGGAGAGTAATTCCCTCAAAAGAGACTCCTTATTCAGACCTGATCCATCTTGGACCATCTCTCAGTCTGTTCTTATCTTATTTTTCAACTTCAAAATACGAAATTAAAATGTCTTTATATCAGTCAATGCATCCAACTAATTTAGAGGTTGTGGTTTGTAAATATTCACTTATCTCCTCCTTTTTATGCTTTAATTGACCCTTTTTTAATTTGTCAGTCTAATCGGTTTTAATTTTGATGACATGCTATGGCCCGTATATATGATAGCTATTTAAAAAATGATAAATCTGATCTAGACGACGTATGCAACAAAATTATGAAAACTACAACAGAGAATTATGGAAAGAAGACTGCCTAGAACTCACTAAAAACTGTGGTCACTATAATACACAAGTACCCTGCTAACATCTGACCACAGGACCAGGCCGTCTGAGGCCAACACAGCTACACATGCTCCTCCTCCATCCTAACATATTCAAAGACTCCCTGTTTTTACTCTTCCAGGAAGCTCTTGCTTCCATTAAATCTATCTTTACGATATTCTCCCACCAAAACCGCGGACGACCTGCTTTCCGTTTAGCTCTTGACAGTGGGCCAAAAAGAACAATCTTCGGCAATTTGTCAACCTTCACTCACAGAACGTTCCCAAGCTATCTCAACCTTTGTCTCGTTATAGAATGAATCGAAGAGCGATAATGCCAAGTAATTAGCTTCCAAATAAAACCAGGATAATCCTTCATTAATTACCATACTCGCTCTTACCACCTTTCTTATAGAGGAGTTTAATTAGTTTTCTCATAATCGCTATGTGCTATTCTTCTACCAAAAAGAGTTTTCCTAAAATCGCTATGTGCTTTTCCTTTTCCAAAAATTAGATAAAAAACAAGTTTTTACAACTGAATATAAGAGGCAACGTAATGATTAAAACGAGCTTAAATTATTACTTATATGATTGGGATTGTCCTCCTCCTCAAGAGTGGGGTTGTCCCCCATTTTTACACAATTTTTTTTAATAACATTAAAAAAAAGGCTTATTACTCTAATTAAACAGCCCTTGTGTACCACTGACGATCAGCTTTCCGTTTAGCCCTTGACGGTGGGCCAATAAGGACAATCTTCGGCAATCTGTCAATCTCCACCCACAAAAAGTGCCCTTACCATCACAACCTGTCTCTTATTTTAGCAACAGAAAGCGGGAATGAACCACACTTCTCGCAAAGCTTCCTGTATGAAAAAAGGTCAGTCAGCCGCGTACCCAAAATGATCCATCGGCAATTATCTGGAAAACATCTTGTAAATCTTCGTCAGTTTTTTGGAGCAACCATACTTCAGAACCATATTTGACAACTGTAATAATTTTCTAGATTTCCAATAATCTAATCTTGGTTCACACACTTATCTTCCTATTCTTCCAAACTTTTTTCAACTGTGAAAAAACACCCTGAGCCTTGACTATTTGACTTTTGACATCTTCACTGCTCCCAACGTTTTTACAAATAATACTACCAATGTAAGTGAAGCTGTCTAGTTGATCAACCTTTTGGCTACCCAGAGTCACCATTTCATCTTCACTTATTCCTAGTCTTAGCGATTTTGTCTTCTCAACATTAATTTTCAAACCTATTCTAGCTCCATTAACTCACAGAACATCTAAAAAATCATTTATTTTACTCAAACATGATTAATAAATCATCAGTATAGTCTAAGTCCAGGAAAGTTTTTCTTCTCCGTTTTATTTAAAAGTTCATCAGAATCATCCACATAAAGGGGGATAGAACACAACTCTGCTTGATTCCTGATTTAATACAAAGCCAACTCCTAACCTCCTTTCCTATCTTAACCGCAGCAATGTTATTCTCGCAATAGCACTAGCCACTTTTAATGTATTTGTCTGGTATACCATACAAGGATGGTACACATGCAAGGATTACCTTCCCTAAAATCTTTTATATACCGAATCAAACGCTGGCTCATAATCCATAAAACTTGGAGTAAATGTGTTTATCGACACAGGTTCTTCTCAAATATTAACCTAATAGTGAAAATTTGGTCAACACGTCCTCTAATGTTACTAAGCCCGCACTGTTCTTCTCTTAAAACTTTGTCTATAGCATCTCTCAGTCTAAAAGATATCGTATTACTAAGTAATTTGCTACCTATAGAGACCAGGCTAATCCCCCTTCAATTACCATATTGACTTTTCACTTTCGATACTTATCCGTTATTAAAAGAACACTGAAGATTACGCTGTATAAAACTCGAGAACAAACCAGTTTCATCTGTAAGGATTAAGACAATTAGCTTACGCTCAGTGGAAAACAGGTGACGGGTGACAGAATACATTGGAATAATATAATTTGGGTATATATTTGGACACTAGGGGGGGTAAGGGTGAAGTATTTGGACAGCGTGAAGGAGGAAAACAATTCTTATTTCATAATATGCAGAATATTTTTAGCTCACACATTTGGCATCCAGCCTCACTATAATTTAGCCCCCCCCCCCCCCCTATTGTGCAAATATACAGCCTAAATTATGTAGTTTCAATGCACCCGTAACTTGTTTTTCCAGTTTTTGTTCAGTCACAGTTGATTCAATTTGCAGGTAAACGAGTAGAAACAAGAGACTCATTGCGAGAATACATGTAAAATATCGCACATGTGGAGTGTTAGGGGTAAAGCATAGCGGATCTACACGCAAAATGTTTTAGCTATAATTATCTATAATTTAGCTATAATTAGCTATATATAAATATGCGGATCTACACGCAAAATGTTTTAGCTATAATTATTTTGTATATTATGAAGTAAAAATTGTTTTATTTGGATTTAAATAGCTTCACTTCTTGGGTGTCGCGGTTATAAGACATAAGTACCTTTCAATTTCTATGGCATTTGTTCTAACAGGCTCCCGCTCATTTTAAGAACGACTAGCTTCTTGTTTGACCCTTGATGGTAGGCCAAAAAGGACGGTCTTTAGTAATCTGTCATCTTTCAAATCCAGAAAAAACAGCTAATAAATCTTCCCCGTCTTTCGGAGTGCTCAAATCTCTCTTTTGATTACACAGACTATCTCATTTGTAAATGAATACTTACCATAATATATATAAAACGTGCAAAAAAACAAAAACGATATTATTTCAAACTTTCCGACTTTTTGAACAATTCTTGTCTTAAATATATAAAACCATCATCACTCTTGTCTGCAGCTCGTGCAATTTGGGTGAATTAATCCAAGAATTTTAATTTTTTATCCTGGAGAAAGATTATACCTTTAACTCTGCTTTTTGAACACATGTATTTTTCCGTTCCGGTCTCCTCTGTCCCATCCATAAATAAAAAGCAACAATATTTTTTATGACCGAGTTGTGATCCTATTTTATTTATTCATTTTTTATTTTTTACTGTTTCTTACAATAGATTTTTCCAAATTAGGTTTAACAGCTATATTGTAAAACTAAAAGCAGTTTTTCGGTAGTCCGGTTGACCCTCTTTGATTTTCTTTTAAGGAAATGATTTCTCAATAATCATTCTATGTTTAAAATAATTGGTTTTAAAATATGCATGTTCTTCGACTAAAAACTAATAAATAAAAAACAAGATAAGTTTGCGATAGAGCAAACTAGAATTGTTTGTCATTTTAAGGCCCAAAGGAACAATTTGGTCCTAAGTGGGCCAAAATGCTATTGAGCAAAAATTTTGAGATTCCCATTTCCATGTGGCATAGTCAATCCTAAAGAATCTAAAAAAAAAACAGCTTTAACGGCTGTTTTAAAAGAGGATCTTTCGTATTTTGAAGCTTCAATAATTTTTTAATTTAATCTATTTGTCTATTTAATGTCAAATGTGAAAAAAAACTTTAACATAACAACATCCCGCGCTGAATCCTGCGGCATGATATACAGGAGGGATAGTAAAAAAAAGTAAACTATTTTACTATCTTACCATCTTACTATTTATATATATATATATATATATATATATATATATATATATATATATATATATATATATATATATATATATATATATATATATATATGTAAATTATTTGATTTAGTAAAGAGTGACCCATCTCCTTTGTATTTTTTCCACACTTACAAATAGACAAAATCATGTAAAAAGATTAAAAAACCAACTGTAAACTTCGATTTCGGGTTCCTTAGGGTGCATTCGCATACAATTTGATACAAAGCGCTTAAAACTCTGACACTAGTGAATTTTCGGCGCTCCGACATAGATTTAAAATAAATTAAGTTTTTTATCTTTTGTATTGTAAACAGTTTTGAAAGAAAGCTAGTTGCAGCTTCTAAAAAAAAATTGAAAGAAAAAGAAAACCGAGATAACTTGACAATGGCTCAAATGACAATGGACCATTACCCAGCAGATCTAGACAAGATCATAGCATAATCAAATTTAATCAAACTTAATCTAGTTTAATATAAATTTTAATTTAAACAGCAGAAAAAATATTTCACTATAAATTTCAAAAATTATACACAATAGTTTGTTTCTAAATACTCTTCGTTGATTATACAATAAGCAGAGCAAGGCAAGGCCAATTTCGATAAATGTACACGAATATAGGCCTTCCTATTTTATCCTTTGGCAAACTTCTTATCTTCAGCATAAAAAACTGAATATTGAAATAACTACTTTTTATTATTTAGGTTCTACTTAAATCCTATTCACAATGAGATTTTATTAATATAACCACGCACCTAGTACAACTTACCTTTGCAAGTTCATGGGCAGGCTAGAAGATTTAGTCAAATACCGAAGTTTAACTAGCGCTACTTTGAGCCAATTAAATTTTTTATTCAACTTTTGGGTGATTGTATGAATAAATTTTATTGGCCCATATTACAGTATTAGTTCAGTATTAGTACAATCTCATTGTCAATGGGCACTTAGTTCCCTAGCTCAGTATGGCTAGATGATGCTGGTTGTTCATTTTTTTTTCTGTCTTAGTAATGTCCCGGTTTTTCGGAAGAAATTTTTTGTAAGAATAGGAAGATAAGTCTTCGAACGAAAATTAGAATATCGGAGATGATAATCAGTGATGATACTGGTCGAGCATGGTTCTGAAATGTGGGTTCTTTGGAAGACGGGGGAGGACTTTCTATATATTTTCCAGGGGAATTGTCTAAGGATTGTTTTGGGTGCTCATCGGACTGATCGGATTTCAAACAGTAAGCTGTACCAAAAATGGAGTTCAGTCCCGCTTTTTAGGGCTATAACGAGAAAAAGGTTGAGATCCCTACGACACGTTTTGCGGATGAAGGATAACAGATTGCTAAAGATCGTCCTTCTTGGCCAAACAAAACGCAGGCCGTTCCCATATGGGTAGGAGGAGGTTGTAAGGAACTCGGTCGTAAGGAGATTGTCAGGAAAATCGAACCTCTTGGGATGATGTAAAGAGGTAAGTTTTGAATATATTGTCATGGAGGAGCTTGTGCAGATGTATTGGCATCAGGTTGCTAAGTGTTGCTGTGCGTTGTTAGCAATAGTAGCAGTATTTGCTTATTAGTTTTAAATTGTAATTTATCCTATCTAAAGTTAGTAATTGTAGAACTTACATTGGCTTCCTAGATGGCTTTCTCGTCATGCTCAGTTTGGGTTGTTGCTTCGGTTTACAGACTCGATCCAATTCAGGCGTACGAGCTGCTGTCTCCTCCATCAGCTGGTTGTGTTCCTCTATCAGCTTTTCAACTGTGGGTATATGATCAGGCAGAGGTTCAGCGTCCCTATCAACTAACGTGTTTTCTTCTTTTGTAAGCCAACTAAGAAGCTCTTCCAGGAGTTCGTCTGAGTTGCGAAGCTGTTTAATGTGTTCTTCAAATCTATGATCTCTCTGAAAGTTATTTAGTCTTAGAATAACAAGAGAGATACGGAGGGTGGAGGGGCAAGGAAAGAGATAAGGAGGGAGTGGAGTTAGAAAGAAAGAGAGAGATAAAAAAGAAAAACTCTAAATGAGAACGAGGTAGAAACAAACGATAATCGTAAGACGTATATATTAAATTAAAACAAAATTTTAGTTTATCTTCACCACAAAACCAGGACGCCAAAACCAAGCATTCAATAGAAAAAATAAAATGAAGTTTCTTTCTTTACATCAAGTTGATAAGAAAATTATTTTGATAAGATCTTTGATTAAAATAGAAAGAAATATAGAACTGAAGCGTACATTGAATAATGTCTATTAAGTAGCTTCGTGACCAAGTAATATTCCCTAAATAATTAAAAGTAACTTCCGTAAGAACCTAAAAGGAATAAACCTACGACCAATCACAAGTAATATTAACGAAACGGGACCAAGTACTTCGTTGGTGTTTGTAACATTGACTACTTATGTAGTTACTACATAATTAGTTGCGTTGTGACCACTTATGTGTTTGTACAAGCTTTGGAACAGTGTTCGTGTGTAATTTAATTGATTTTAACAACAATGCCTTTAGAATAATCGTACTATTATTAACTTTTTTATTCTGTATGCAATACTTAAGAATAATGCCTAATCAATCTAATTTCTTTTTTCGATTAGCTAAGTTTTGCATGCAAAATTATTAAGAGCTCTAATTCCTAATAATTTCCAAAAATAATTGCGAATATTAAATAAAAAATTATGTAGTATTTAGTTACCAAACGCTAGATGGCGTTGAGGTTTTTTTTGTCAACACTATCGCCAGTTCCCAATCTGTTAAGTTACTCATATTATTCAGATTTTGAACATGAGTCATCAGTGAACCATGAATCATACTTTTCCACTCCTTTCGGGAGAAGGCCTGGCAAACGACAGTAAAATATAATGCCTATAATATAATAACTCATAACCTATAATATATTAATATGTGCCGTATTTAACCATTGACGCAGTTGAATACTTAAAGTACTTCCCTTACCTGTCTTGACCAATTCGAAGCCTCGTCCCACCTAGACTGGATGACGGTTATCCAGTGTCGTATAACACTAACTGCATCTGGATGACACTTTAAAAGAATATCATTGGCCTACACCAACGTGTCATTCTTTTCATGCTCCTTTTCATTTAGTTCTTCAAAGAAACGTTTGTGGTCACCAATTTGATCAACACATTCATCTTGATCATCTAGCAACTGGCCATTAAATCTGAAAAATTATAAAATATATTGAAAGTTTGGCTCTAGCCCTTTGATATGTAAGCCGTCCAGAAACTAGTTGACGAGGTGCTAGGAAAACAAAGAAAATAAAAAAAAAAGAGGCACAATCCATTTTATGTTTATGGTATCAAACATCCGCTGGAACTAATCTTGAAAATTCTGCACAGAATAATCTTCCAGTTAAGGTAAGGCATATCTTCGTTAACACGAATAATTATAACAAATATCAATTCTAGCCAACAAGGAGCAGAGTTGAACGTGTCAGCTAATTTGGCTTAGGACGGAAAATTTATCAAGTACATTTTAGAATGGACTTGACCAAATTAGCTTCTAAAATAAGAATTATAAGATAAAATAAACTCGTTTTAAAAATATACTAAAAAGTAGAAAACAGTTTTTTCTCCAGAATCTTTGAATACAAGTGAAAACAGGGTGCGCAAAACTGATTGACCTTTACATAACATAGATATAAAAATGATTTAAGTTTTAATTCTTAAGTTTTAGATTTTAAGTGCACAAATTCAAATTCAGTTAGTTGAGGAAAAAGAGATAAAAGAAATTAGAATTGAGTTATTAAAATCTTTTATATTTATCATTTTCAACTTTTTAGCCTCAAACACTAAAAATTATCTTATATAAGGTTTGAACCTAAGTTATCGTGGCCACAGGCATGTTTTCTTATCGCTGGGCTACCAAGTCTTGCATAATAGTGCTTGTTTAATAAGTTTTGCTGTGCCCAATCATCTGTTTATGCTGTTTTATTTTTACAAGGGGGAGTTTACAAGAGGGAAAATTATTTGATTTTGAATTGCAATTTCGTTGGAAGTGCATATACTAATAAAATTTGGAACCGATTGAGAAAATGGAAGTGGTCAAAAAATGGCTCACAAATTTATGTGACAAAATGTCAGTGAACTGAAAAAAAAACGAGTTAAAAATATATGAATGGTTAATGACCAAAAAATAATTGATGTTATCTTTTGGCATACTGTAAGCGATGCTATGGTACTACCCGTCTCAAATTAGAAATAAAATAAATCAAAACTATAATTGAAGCAGAAAGAATCAATAGGATTCTCTTTAGAACTAAGAAAACAATCTTCAAATAGCCACGAAACGTACAATTGGCATATGTTTTTATTCTAACTCACGGAAGGGGCCGGTGTTCCTCTTAGAAAACAGATAATTCTACATTAACGACTTCAGTAGGCCTATAGTCTATGCTAATATGAATAATAGCCTATTCTAGTCATCACCTATAAATATGGTGACATATTACATTTTTCACTTTTATCAGCAGTAAGTACAACAAATACAATTAGTATAATTTCGTACCTCAATTCCATTTCCCCATCACTTAACCAGTCAAAAGGCATTTTAACTCGTCTATGCAGCTCTTCAGCATTAGTGAGGGCGTCCTCGAGGCGATCGACCGAGCTCGGGCAGCTTCAGACACTTTATTCCATGATTCATCTAATTGCTTGACCTTGTTTTGAACAGAAGCAGCATCTTCTGGTGTGGCACTAGTTAGCAATTATGTTGCAGTTTTGCGAACTTGGTTGGCTTGTGATAATCGCCCGTTAAATTCATCTTCACAATTCTATGAATTGAAAAGGGAATTAATCAATATCAGGTATATTTGTTCATGTAAAAACGTCAAATATGAGGCCAAAAAAGATTCAATATAAACTATATAATTTATTAATATCCCTATATAAAATATATCATATCATAACTGGCCATGTCCATTAGCTCTAACTCTATCACAATCGTGCGTCGTCATAAGCGGGAGCAATTCTCTGCCAAACAAGTTTAAATTTGTCCCACTTTAATATAAGTTCTATTAAAAGTATACTTGTTATAGTATATGCTTACGTACTTATTATATAATATATCAAAATAACACTAAATTATAGTTATATATTAAAATAAAAAAAATGATGTGGCTAATCTAACCCTCTTTTGTCCAACGCCAAGGGGAACGAGTTGAAACTTTTAGTAAGGATTATTTTAGGAGAAGGAGGGGACTTTTTTCTTGGGGTGGGGGATGTATGTATATTTGGTGGTGAAGAAGAAACATATTTATCGTCTCATGTTAATATCAGCATAATTAAGATTAGTCAACAGCAAAGTATAACTCAGTCAATATGGTTTCATTTTGATTGCAAATAGTAATAAAACGTAATCGAGAAAAATTAGGACTTACTGTAGCAAAACCATCAATAAATTAATAAAGATATGACAATTCTATCCCTCCCGTTAATATTTTGCCTCTTATAATGACTGGTGCTCTTGCAACAGGATTAACTCTAGATTTTCATTCTTACATTTTGTATACCTAGTGGGTTTTTTTTAAAATACCATTGTACATCCTCTTTTTTTTGTTCCAAAAACTTCAAATTTAAAAAACAATAACATCAATTAAGCAAATACAACATAGAAAAAAATTAATTGTTGACAAAAAAGAGAAGAAAAGAGAGAAGGGTGTAAATACAGAAAGCGTAGAAAGTGCCTTATGCTGGTTTTTCAAGAATATGATAGTAGCAAAAAAAGAGATAAAAAAATCAATAATTATAAAATTTAGCCCACATAGAACTACAGTCATAAAATATAAAACATTAAAAATAAAAATAAATAATAAACAAGAGCTAAGAGCTCATATGGCACTTGTGACGAGGCGAGAAGAGCTAAGAGCCAAGAGATCATATGGTATGAGCTCTAGCAAAATTCTATGAATCAATAGATTGATTTAAAAAGGAAAATAAGAGGCTTAATGCCGGTCAGGATTTAAAATAAGAGCTCTGAGTCACGATGTCCTTCTAAATAGCAAAATTCATGAAGATCCGATCACCCACTCGTAAGTTATAAATACCTATTTTTTTCTAATTTTTCCTCTCCCTTTTGCCCCCCAGATAGTCGAATCTGGGAAAACGACTTTATCAAGTCAAATTGTGCAGCTCCCTGACACACCTACCAATTTTCATCGTCTTAGCACGTCCAGAAGCTCCAAACTCGCCAAATCACTTAACCCCTCCCCTCAACTCCCCCAAAGAGAGCGAATCCAGTATGGTTCAGTCAATCACGTATCAAGGACATTTGTTTATTCTATCCACCAAGCTTCATCCCGATTCCTACACTCCATGTGTTTTTCCAAGATTTCCCCCTCCAACTCCCCCCAATGTCAAAAGATCTGGTCGGGATTTGAAATAAGAGCTCTGAGACATGCATTCCTTCTAAATATCAAATTTCATTACGATACGATCACCTGTTCGTAAAATAAAAATACCCCAATTTTCACGTTTTCCAAGAATTCCGGTTTCCCCCTCCAATTCCCCCGAATGTCACAGGATCTGGTCGGAATTTAAAATTAGAGCTTTAAAGCGCAAGATCCTTCTAAATATCAAATTTGATTAAGATCTGGTCACCCTTTCGTAAGTTACAAATGCCTCAATTTTCAAAATTACCCTCCCCCCCCCAACTCCACCAAAGAGAGCAGATCCGGTCCAGTTATGTCAGTCACGTATCTTAGACAGGTTTTGATTCTTCCCATCCAGTTTCATCCTGATCTCACCTCTTAAGTGTTTTCCAAAATTTCTGGTTCCCCTCAACTGCCCCCCCCCCTCCAATTACGCTGGATCCGGTTGAGATTTAAAATAAGAGATCTGAGTTACGAGATCCTTCTAAATATGAAGTTTCATGAAGATCCGATCACTCCTTCGTAAGTTAAAAATACGTCATTTTTTCTTATTTTTCAGAATTACCGCCCCCCCCCCCCCGCAATTGAGCGGATCCGTTCCAATTATGCAAATCACGTATGCAAGACTTCTGCTTATTTTTCCAACTAAGTTTCATCCCAATCCCTCCAATCTAAGCGTTTTCCATCATTTTAGGTTTCCCCACCCCAAACGTCCCCCAATGTCACCACATCCGGTCAGGATTTAAAATAAGAGCTTTGAGACACGATATCCTTCTAATATCAAATTTCATGGAGATCCAGTCACCCGTTCGTAAGTTAAAAATACCTCCTTTTTTCTAATTTTTCAGAATTAACCCCCCCCCCCCAACTACCCCAAAGAGAGCGGATCCGTTCTGGTTATGTCAATCAAGTATCTAGGACTCGTGTTTTTCCCCACCAAGTTTCATCCCGATCCCTCCACTCTAAGTGTTTTCCAAGTTTTAGGTTTCCCCCTCCTAACTTCCCCCCCCCCAATGTCACCAGATCCGGTCGGGTTTTAAATAAGAGCTCTGAGCCACGATATCCTTCTAAATATCAAATTTCATTGAGATCCGATCACCCGTTCGTAAGTTAAAAATACCTCATTTTTTTTATTTTTCAGAAATACCCCCCCCCCCCCAAACTACCCCAAAGAGAGCGGATCCGTTCCGTTTATGTCAATCATCTATCTAGGACTTGTGTTTATTTTTCCCACCATGTTTCATCCCGATCCCTCCACTCTAAGTGTTTTTCTAGTTTTAGGTTTCCCCCTCCCAACTCCCCGGCCCCATCACCAGAACTGGTCGGGATTTAGAATGAGAGCTCTAAGACACAATATCCTTCTAAACATCAAATTTCATTGAGATTCGATCACCCGTTCGTAAGTTGAAAATACCTCATTTTTCTAATTTTTAAGAATTATTCCCCCCCCCCCCCAACTACCCCAAAGAGAGCGAATAAGTTCCGATTATGTCAATCATGTATCTGGGACTTGCGCTTATTTTTCCCATCAAGTTTCATCCCGATCCCTCCACTCTAAGTGTTTTCCAAGATTTTAGGTTTCCCCCCCCCAACTCCCCCAAATGTCATCAGACCCGGTCGGGATTTAAAATAAGAGCTTTGAGACACAATATCATTCCAAACATCAGATTTCATTAAGATCCAATCACCCACTCATAAGTTAAAAATACTTCATTTTTTCTATTTTTTCCGAATTAACCGGCCCCCACTCCCCCCCCAGATGGTCAAATCGGGAAAACGACTATTTCTATTTTAATCTGGTCCGGTCCCTGATACGCTTGCCAAATTTCATCGCCCTAGCTTACCTGGAAGTGCCTAAAGTAGCAAAACCGGGACCGACAGACAGACAGACCGACAGACAGACAGACAGACAGACAGACCGACAGAATTGGCGATTGCTATATGTCACTTGGTTAATACCAAGTGCCATAAAAATTAAACAGAGAAGAAAACAGAGAAGATGGAGAACTGAGAAAAAAGACTGAAATTCAAAAAGCATAAACGTAGAAAATACCCTTTGCTGGTCTGTAATGAATGTGACCGGACTGATAGAAAATATATAATTGATAAATTTAAATTGAATAAGTGAGAAAGAACAAACTGCGGTAATAATATTCAAGAAAAATGTAAAATCAAAAATGCTTAATAAATAAATCTTAAAAAAGAGAGCAGGGCGTATAAAAAATGAAAAGAAGAAGGAAGTGAGAATAAAGACTGAAAATTTAAAAAGAATAAATGCAGAAAATACCCTTTGCTGGTCGTTGAAGAATATGACTAGTACCAGTAACAAAAAATTTGATAAATTAAAATCAGATAAAATATAATATGAAGTAATAAATTATATAATAATATAAAATTTTAAATATACTATAAATGGACTTAAAAAAAAGAGAGAAGGTAGCAAAAAAAGACAAAAATGAGAAAAAAAGAGAATGAAAATTTAAAAAGCCTAAATTTATAAAATACTCTATGCTCGTCTTTGAGGAGCATGACTGCAGTTACAAAAAAAAAAAAATATTAGTAAATAAACAAATTGATGTACTAAATATTGATAGTGCTAAATTATATGACAATATAAAACTCAAACATATTTTAAAGGGATTAAAAAAAAGAGGATAGAAATGAAGAGGATAGAAGAGAGAAAAGAAGAGATTAAATTTAAAAAGGATAAACGTAAAAAATACCTTCTGCTGTTCCTTGAAGAATATGACAGTATCCAAGTCCCCATGTACAGGTCCCTCTTTCATCAGAGGCAGGTCAACTTTGCACAACCAATCAAGAAGAGCCTGGAGGGCATCCTTAAACTGTCCAGAAAACAGTAAACCTTCCTCAAGCTTCCTCTGCCGTTCCACACTGCGATTACAAACGTCTTGCCACTTATTTTTTAAATCTGTCATCGGCTGCTTAATAACTGGCTCATCTGTTTTTGGTGCCCTATCTTTAAGGAGTTTTCCAGTTCGTATTGTTGCATCATATGTTGGTTGTTTGGCTCCGAGAGAGCGTTGGAATTCTTTATGCTTTTGTAGGAGCTGTTTGATTTTGTCTGGATCTTTGCCAAGGGTGTGAGCTGTTTCGTCAAAAGGTTTGACAGCGTTTTCAAGCCAATTGTTTAGATAGGTGTAAGCGTCGCTGAATTCTTTGGTTTCTTTATATCCGCGATCAATAGCTCGAGTACGTTCTGCAGCCTGAAAGAAAAAGCAATGAGGATCGAGATATCAAAATGAATAGACAATCTGGTGAATAAAAAACTGAATGCGCATGGAAAAAGAATACAGTGAAAAGGAAGAACGACTTGAAAAAAAAATAAGCGTGGAAAAAAGGATTGGAGAGAAAAGAGCCAAAACAATGAGAAAAAGAAGAGCATTTTAAATAAAAAAGGGATCAAAATAGAAATGTCAAAATAAGCTGAAAACCAATTACATATAAATGGAATAAACGGCAATCGCAAAAGAAACAAAATAGAGAACAGCAGCTTGAAAGTAAACAAAGGATCATTGAGATACCAAAGTATATATATCGCCTAGCAGATTATAAATATACATGGAAATAGAAGAGTTAGAAATGGAGTAACAGCTTAAAAGAAAAGTTATAAGCATAGAAAAGGGATAGAGAAGTGTAAAATACTAAGAAATAAAAAGCAACTTCAAATAAACCAGGGATAAGAACCAGAATATCAAAGTAAGTTGAAAGCCAAATGAATATAAATATGAATGGAGGAGTAGAATTAAAAAAGGAGTAGCAAAGAAGGCAGTTGCTTGATAGTAAAAACAAGAGCTAAGAGCTCATATGGCACTTGTGACAAGGTCGGAAAAGCCAAGAGCCAAGAGCTCATATGGTATGAGCTCTAGCAAACTTCTAAGAATAAATAGATTGATTTAAAAGGAAAATCAGAGGTTTTATACCGGTCAGGATTTAAAATAAGAGCTCTGTGACACGAGTTCCATCTTAATATTAAAATTCATTAAGATCCGACCGCCCACTCGTAAGGTAAAAATACCTTATTTTTCCAGTTTTTCCTCTCCCTTCAGCCCCCCAGATGGTCAAATCGGGGAAAACGAATTTATCAAGTCAATTGGTGCAGGTCCCTTACACACCAAAACTTTTATCGTCCTAGCACGTCCAGAAGCACAAAACTCGCCAAAGCACTGGACCCCCTAACTCCACCATAGAGAGCGGATCCCCAAAAAGTTTCATCCCAATCTCTCCACTCTAAGCATTTTCCAAAATTTCCGGTTTCCCCCTCCAACTCCCCCAAATGTCACCAGCTCAAGTCGGGATTTAAAATGAGAGCTCAGAGACATAAGTCCCTTCTAAATATCAAATTTCATTAAGATCCGGTCACCCGTTCTTAAGTCAAAAATACCTCAATTTTTCTAATTTTTTCGAATTAATACCCCCCCTAACTCCCCCAAAGAGAGTGGATTCAGTTCAGTTATGTAAATCACGGATATAGGACTTGTGCTTATCCTTCCCACCAAGTTTCATCCCGATCTCTCAACTCTAAGCGTTTTCCAAGATTTCCCGTTTCCCCCTCCAACTCCCCAAATTTCACCAGATAAGGTCGGGATTTAAAATAAGATCTCTGAGACACGAGGTCCTCCTAAATATCAAATTTCATTAAGATCCGATCACCCATTCGTAAGTTAAGAACACCTCATTTTTTTTAGTTTTGCCTCTCCCTCCAGCCCCCCAGGTGGTCGAATCGGGGAAAAGACTATTATCAAGTCAATTTGTGCAGGTCCCTGACACACCTACCAATTCTCATCATCCTAGCCCGTCGAGAAACACCGAACTCTTCAAAGCACTGGAAATCCCCCCACCCCAACTCCCCCAAAGAGAGTGCATCCGTTCAAATTATGTCAATAACGTATCTAGAACTTATGTTTTAGATACGTGATTTTTCTGAGTTACCCACATCCCCCAAAGAAACCGGATCCGGTAGATCCGATAGCCAGTTCTTTCACCTCTGATCAGAATAATTATAATCTTCGCAATACCAAAAATAATATTCAAGTTCCTTTTACTCCTTGCGTAAGGTCAGACTTTAATCCTTTAGTTGCGAGTCATATTGTAAGGAATAAGTTGCCCGAACCAGCTCGAAGGTGCCACTCATTCGGTTTGTTTAAAAAAACTATTAAAAATTCTTGGCTTCTTAGAAATTATTTGATCTATTTTTATACATGTATATGCGTGTATGTATGTATATGTATATATATTTCCTTATTATTTCATTGGAGTCTATTTTATCTACTGAACTACATAACTAATTTAGTATATTCAATCTATTAGCCTATTTAGTTTTGTTTTCTATATTTTTTATTTTATTTATATTTTCTTTTCTTCTCCTTTTTGCTCTTCTCTCTGTGAGTAAGTGGCTAAGAGCCTCTGGGGGAATAGTAAAAAATGTAATATTGTATGTGTGTTTCGTGATGAATAAATCTTATCTTATCTTAGTTCGTAAATTAAAAATACCTCATTTTTTCTAACTTTTCCGAATTAACCGTCCTTCCATTATCCCCCAGCTGGTCAAATCGAAAAAGCGACTATTTCTAATTAATCTGGTCTGGTCCCTGATATGCCCGCCAACTTTCAGCGATCGCTATATTGATCACGTACCTAGTTTCGAATCTTCTTCATGTAAAAATTGGAATGGTCCGGGATTCGAGCCCGAGACCCCTCGCACCCTATGCGAGAATATACACCTAGACCATAAGCCATACTTAAGAAGAACAATCATTTGTTTTAGGGGCAAATAAAATTCATCTCAACTATCTTGTTCGCTCGCTCCCCCCCCCCCCAGATGGTCAAATCGGGGAAGAGACTATGTCTATTTTAATCTAGTCAGGTCTCTGAAAAGCCTGCCAACTTTCATCGTCCTAGCTTATTTGGAAGTGCCCAAACTAGCACATTCCCCCGAACTCCCCCAAAGAGAGTGAATCCGGTCCGGTTATGTCAATAACGTATCTAGGACATGTGCTCATTCTTCCCACTAAGGTTCATCCTGACCTCTACATTCTAACTGTTTTCCAAGATGTCCGGTATATATATGTATATATATATATATATATATATATATATATATATATATATATATATATATATATATATATATATATATATATATATATATATATATATCATGAATAGAGAAATCACCAATGCAACAGCACAAACACATAAAAAAAAAAAAAAAGACAGAAGGAGAAAAGGAAGACTGTTTTCCTAAATTAGTGATATATATAGACCAGTACTTGAATGAGGCCTTAACCCTACTCATCCATACAATCACATAGGTCAAACAGCATAGCCATACACAATCAACCATAAAGAATAATCCATGGACAGGCAGTCATGTCGTCAATAAAGTGTTGTGGCTACCACAGAATATCCATGGCATCCCCGTGTCAGGTATCACCCCTAAAATACATGCCTATGAAAAAAAAAATGCAAATGTAAAACAACCAAGTAACACCAAAACAAGCTTATCCAGTTAATATATCCCTCTTTTTAGCAACAATAGGTAAACTAAATATGATAAATTTTACCAAATCACAAATATTAACACAATGCAAAAAAAAATTGAATGAACTAAACAATTATAGAATTGATCGTTACCATGTGGCTATTTTTTTAAAAAAAATCCGCTCTATTAGAATCACAATTCGAAATAAATGGCGCTACATCATCATTTGTCGAACCTCCGAAATTAGTTGAAAATTTCTTTAAGTAATATATAGATTTATATATATATATATATATATATATATATATATATATATATATATATATATATATATATATATATATATATATATATATATATATATATATATATATATATATATATATATATATATATATATATATATATATATATATATATATATATATATATATATATATATATATATATATATATATAAATATATATATATATATATATATATATATATATATATATATATATATATATATATATATATATATTTATATATATATATATATATATATATATATATATATATATATATATATATATATATATATATATATATATATATATATAATATATATATATATATATATATATATATATATATATATTATATATATATATATTTAATTTAAATTTTATTTAAAAATTTAATATGTAGAGGGCCCCACAAAAGAAAATTCAAATCAGGCCCCGTAACTAGTCGATCTGGCCCTGGATTTGGGCTGTATATTTGCAAATTAGGGGGTGGGGGGAAAGTGTAGCGGATGTGCATGCAAATTGTGTTAGGTACAATAATTTTGCATATTATGAAATAATAATTATTTTTAATTTCAAACTGTCCAAATTCTCTACCCTCACCCCTTTATTCTGTCAATTGTCTTTGTCTAGAAGCCCTCAACCATATACTCTCTCAAGGGAGGTAAGAGAACGGGAACGATGTCGTCACAAAAAAAAAAACATGAATCAGACAGGCTATGTGCAAATAAATTCATTTTTAACCAAAATTTCAACTTATTAGTTGTCTTGTTGTACGATAAAAAAAAAAAAAGTTTTTTTTTAACTGCAAGTAAAGAGCGACACTATAACTTAAAACGAACAGAAACCATTCCGTATATGAAAGGGGTTGTCCCCTCCGCAAAGCCCCGCTCTTTACGCTAAAGTTTGACAGTTTCTCACAACTCAACTTTTTGAAACAATACAAAACTTTAGCGTAAAGAACGAGGTGTTGCGGAGGGGACAACCCCTTTCATATATGAATAATTTCTGTTTGTTTTAAGTTTTAGTGTCGCTCCTTACTTGCAGTTAAAAAAAACTTGTTTTTTTATTTAATTTCTGAACGTCTTTGAATTAATGCGTGTTTTGATTTTGGCCCACCGCACATAAACAATTAAAACGAAATTTGCATATTAATTTTTTTTTTCGGCTAAATTTCTTTTTCATAGTCTTGATCGGTAGATTTTAATACAAACAAGAGCTAAGAGCTCATATGGCACTTATGACCAGGTCAGAAGAGCCAAGAGCCAATAGCTCATATGGTATGAGCTCTGGCGAAATTCTAAGAATCAATAGATTGCTTTAAAAGGAAAATCAGAAGCTTAATACCGGTCGGCATTTAAAATAAGAGCTCTGAGTCACGAGGTCCTTCGTGACTCACCGTGACATCACCCATACCATAATATGTGCATCATTCAACATGGGAGAGACTATGTCATCCATGTAAAAATTCATGAACAAAATACGTCATCATGAAAATAAGGAGCAGCATTAAAACTAAAACATAAATTATTTCATATATGAAGGAGTTTCACTCCTCCTTAATACCTTACTCTTTACGATAAAGCTTTTAGCACATAAAAAAGCTTCCTATTCTAATTACCGTGTTTCAGCGACCGTTCTTCAAAAAACTGGGAAAAACGGTCAAACTTCTTGGTAAGGTATTGAGGAGGGAGCCACCCCTTCATAAACGGAACAATTTTTGTCGTTTAGAGTTTAAATGTTGCTCCTTAAGCGTAAATTTTTCCAGGAAAATTCACCGCCCGTAAATTTCCTTCCCAAAGGATCTTCCCTATGAAAACCCACCCCAAGCGCAAATCCCCCAACCAGAAACTTTTTATATATATTTGAAATCAGCGAAACAAGCTGATTCTTTTGATGGTACGATTCATTTTGGTTACTATTGAGCCGACTCCATCATTACTCACAATTCGTTACCATGAACTATTTGATGAGCTTTTTTAAAAATTCTAGAAAAAAACCTTTAGCGTGAAGGGCACATTGGAGAGGAGGCTAGCCTCCTCGTATGCAGAATAATTTCTATTCGTTTTAAGTCGTCATGTCAATCCTTACTTTCAATTGAAAAAACTTTTATTTTTAATTTCTGATTGTTTTTTAAACAATGCCAGGAAATCTGGCTCCCTCTCCACGGACAATTTACTTCCCAACGAGAAATTCCTTGATGGGAAGATCCTTCCACGAATCCCCCCCCTCTCCCCCAAAAATATTTGTACGCTTCCCAATGAGCAAAAGTTCATAAATTACAGTACTTCCCCCGGGGATAGGGGACTCAAGTCATGATAAAAAACATATTTATTAAATCTTTCGATTATGCTGAACAAACTAGCTCTCTAAAAATTTTGATTGGGCTACTAAGGCGAAAAAAGCTGTGGGAGATGGGCCAGCTACCCATCATTGTTTTTGGTCAGTTAAAAAAAGTACAAGAACTTTGATTTTAGATGACTTGTTTCGATAAGTGGCTTGATACGATTACCTCTGGAGAAAACAAACAAAAAGAACAAACAAATAAAACACGCATCAGTGATCTTTTTCTGGCAAAAAATGTAAAATTCCACATTTTAGTATATAGAAGTTTGAAATCTCCAACCCAGGTTTCTCTGGTAAGCTGAATCTGATGGTTTGATTTTAAATAGGATCACTAGATATTATGCAGGAGTGTTGAACCCCTTTTTTTAAAAAATTTATTGCATTTTTTCCCGGTTCAAAACTTTTGAAGGGTAACATTGAACTTGATGAATTTTTGTATATTTTAAATAAGGATCAAAATCTGATTTATCTGATGTATCTATTGTTATCAAGCCTCTGATTCTTAGAGCCACGGTCACTATTGAGCCACATCACTCCTTACTTACAGTTCGTTACCATGAAGTGTCTTATTCAAAGGACGAAATTTAGCCATTTTTATTGAGATTCGTTAATTCCATTGAACAGAAATATAGCTTAAACGTAAACAGAATTTCTAGTTATGTTTTGCTTTGGTCTTGTTTTTGGTTATGTCTAGGTTAAAAAAAAGAATAAAATATGGTCTTTCTGGGACCACTAAAAAAAAACAATCGTCAATTATTTCTTTTCGCTAATTTGGTAGAATCAAGTTGTCAAAAACTGGCTAATGGCCAAATTTTTTAGACATAGCTGTAACCCCTAAACATCTTCTATAAGTTTCTGTGAACGAATTTTTTGTCTAGCATCATTTAAAGATTAATTGGACATAATGAAAATATATTGTAAGAACTGTTTAATGCAGATGGACTGAACTCACAAAAGCTGGATTTTAATTTTGGATGTTCTCATGAGGGCCAGCCCTCATGAGAACTTTGAAAATTGAAAATTTGCCCTATTTTCAGAAAAGAGAAAAGTTCAAATGATCTTAATGAACATAACACTATTAGATTCAGCTTATGAACATATTATGAACATAAATAAACATATTAGATTCATTAGATGTCAGAGAACACTCCTATAAAAGTCTCAAGTTCATAGCTACAAAGGAAATTTTGTGTTATTTGCCAGAACAAAGATTATGGATCCGAGTTGAATTTTCCCCAGGGATGATCGTATAAAGCCGATGGTCCTGGAATATCGGAATAGGGCCTGTTCGAAAAAACATCGAAAGTTCTAGGGCCTGTTTTAGTGACCAAAGAGATTGGAGGGAGACTAGCCTCCACCCAAGCTCCTTTTTCCCCGAAGTCATCTGATAAAAATTTGGAAGAGCCATTTGATTCAGCATTGTAGAAATATCCAATACCTATGTCTATGGGAATGACAAGACACCCCATAGCCCATAAAAGTTTGTTTTATGCGAGGGGGGAAGGATATTCCACAGAAAGAATTTTAGAAAACAAAGTTTTCAAGGGAATTTTGCAGGCAAATTTTACACTGAGATGGGGATTCCGCAGCAAGATTTTAAACAGGTCAGATATTGAGTATAAAAGTTTTTTCAGACACTAGATTTTTTCAGTACTTTTAGAGTTTTCTTGTTAAAATTCAGCAGCTTTTTCATATTTCGGAGTAGCTCTTAAAGAATTGGGACAAAACTTCAAAATCAAACAGTACGTGGTAACAAACTGTAGTAAGGAGCGACCCGGCTCAATAGTAACCGAAACTCTACAAAATGGAATTTTGATACCAATAGTTAAATCAAAACAATCGCATTTTAATGCTGATTTTAAATATATAAGTTTCGTCAAGATCAGTTATACCCATCAAAAGTTAGGAGCCTGAGAAAATTTGCCTCATTTCAGAAAATAGGGGGAAACGCCCCCTAAAAGTCATACAATCTTAACGAAAATCACACAATCAGATTCAGCGTATCAGGGAACCTTGGTGTAGAAGTTTCAAGCTCCTATCTAAAAAAATGTGGAATTTCACATTTTTTGCCAGAAGACAGATCACGGATGCGTGTTTATTTTTTTTTTTTTTTTTTTTTTTTTTTTTTTTTTTTTTTTTTTTTTTTTTTTTTTTCTTTTTTTTTTTTTCTCAGGGGGGATCGTATCGACTGAGTGGTTCTACAATGTCGCGAGAGGGCTCATTTTAACGGAAATTAAAAGTTCTATTGCCCTTTTCAAGTTACCGAAAAAATTGAAGGACATCTAGGCCCCCTCCCATACTCATTTTTTTCCAAAAGTCACCGGATCAAAATTCTGAGGTAGCCATTTTATTCACCATAGTCGAAAAACCTAATAACTATGTCCTTAGGGACGACTTACTCCCCCGCAGTCACCGTGGGAGGGGCTGCAAGTTACAAACTTTGACCTGTGTTTGCATATAGTAATGGTTACTGGGAAGTGTACAGACGTTTTAAGGGGGATTTTTTTTTTGTTTAGGGGGGAGATTTGAGGGGGGGGGGGTTACGTGGAAGGATATTTCCATGGAGAAACTTATCATGGGGGAAGAAAATTTCAATGAAGGGGGCGCAGGGTTTTCTAGCATTATTTGAAAAAAAATGAAAAAATAAATATGAAAAGTTTTTTCTACTGAAAGTAAGGAGCAGCATTAAAACTTAGAACGAACAAAAATTATTACGCATATGAGAGGTTTACCTCCTCGTTATACATCAGTCTTTACGCTAAAGTATTTTCAGTAATTTCAACTATTTATTCTACGACCTTTGTGATTCAGAGGTTAGTCTTAAGGAATTGGGACAAAATTTAAGCTTTAGGGTAAAGAGCGAGGTATTGACGATGGTTGAACCCTCTGATACACGCAATAAAAACATAGAATATTAAAGTTCGTTACATAAATTAATTCTTAAGTTACGTATATTTTTTACCAATGAAAACGTTTGTAAAAAATTAAAAGTTCTAGTTGCTTTTTTAAGTAGTCAAAAAATTGGAGGGCCACTAGGCCTCCTCCCTCGCTCCTTTTTTCTCAAAATCTTCCGATTAATTGCAATTAATTAATAGGAAAATTTTGTTTAATTATTTATGTGTGGAGAGCCAAGATCAAAACATGCATTAATTCAAAAACGTCCAAAAATTAAATAAAAAAAACAAGTTTTTTTTTAAATGAAAGTAAGTAACAACATTAAAACTTAAAATGAACAGAAACTACTAAGTATATGAAAGGGGCTTTTCCTTCTCAACGCCCCGCTCTTTACGCTAAAGTTTCTTACTGTTTTAAAAATAGAGTTAAGAGAAAGAGTCAAACTTTAGCGTAAAGAGCGGGGCGTTGAGGAGGAAAAGCCCCTTTCATACACTTGGTAATTTCTTTTCGTTTTAGGTTTTAATGTTGCTCCTTACTTTCATTTAAAAAAACTTGTTTTTTTATTTAATTCATCGTAAAGATCGAGGGATGAGTAACAGGTAGGCTAGTTCCCCTATTGTCCGATGAGCAATAATTTATGTTCTTTTAAGTATTAATGTCAATCCTTCCTTTCTCCAGGAAAAAATTATACAATATGAAAACAATACCAGCTCGCAGTTTTAAAGCAAATCTGGGTACTTGATAATTATAGCGACCACACCAAGGAAGTTAATTATAGCGACCACACTCATGAAGTGAAGCTAGAAAACAGAAAAGAGAATAATTATAGCTAACATATTTTGCATGCAGACCCGGTATACTTCCCCTCAGCCCCCTCCTAATGTGCAAATATATAGCCCAAATTATATATTCCCCAGATATTCTCCCAATGCGGCTCTCTTAATTCAACCTTTGTTCCTGTAAATTGAATCACTGTGACGAAACAAGAACCGGAAAATAAGTGACAGGTGACAGAATGCATTTGACTTATATAATTTGGGCTTCGTTTTTGTAGATAAGGGGGGAGGGGTAAAGTACAGCTGGTCTGCATGAAAAACGGGATTAGCTACAATTATTCTGAATATCATGAAGCAAGAATTGTTTCCCACGGTCTCCCAACATTGGCGTGGTTGCTATAACTAATAAGAACCCGGTCATTAGACAGACTGCATCAATCGCTAGCAAGACTGTTTGTATGATCTAATTTCTGAATGAGATTTTCACTGCTTTGGCTTTAGTTAATGTTTCTGGCATTTCACTTTGTTTTTGTTTTTGTTTTTTTCCTTTTTCGAGCGCTAAGGACGGCTTTGTAATGGTACTTGCAGAAATATGCGCTTTATCACTTTGAAAACCAGCAGTTACATTGTGCCTTTTCATTTTATTTATTTTTTTCAATCTAAAATTTCTCGAAAGTTTTTACTTTATACTCTATTAGTGCATCTAATAATTGTAGTAGTAGCCGTAGTCCTGAGAGTTTCAACTTAATGCTCTTAGCGTTCCTGATATATCCTTTGCACAGCCATATTGCGACTACTTTACTATATCTATTTGGTCATTTACCTTCCTTGGAGTCTTGGACCACAATAATATTATAATCCATGTCTTGAACTATGGTTATCCCCTTCTTGTTTCTCATCCGGCTTCTAAAAGCCAGAAATACATCCTTATTACCAACTCAGATTAAAAAGTTAACAAAAACTCCGCATTCTGAATATCAAATCACAATGAAAGTAGTAGCCACGGAGACAAGGTGAATTTTGTTAGTTTGAATAAGTCAAACAGTTCGTGGTAATGAACTGTAAATAAGGAACGACCCGGCTCAATAGTAACCAAAACTTAAAAAAACGGCATTTTGACAACAATGGATATATAAAAAGAACTGGCTTTTTATGATGATTTCAAAAATATAAGTCTAATTAAATTTCAGTCTACCCATCAAAATCTACCAGCCTGAGAAAATTTGCCTGATATGCGAGACAAGGGGGAAAGACCCCCTATAAGTCAAAGAATTTTAATGAAAATCACATCTTTTTAGCCAGAAGATAGATCACGGGTGCGTGTTTATTTGTTGTTGTTTTCTTATTTGTTTGTTTTGTTTTTTCTCAGGGGTGATGATATCGACGCAGTAGTCCTTAAATATTGGGAGAGGGATTGTCTGAATGAAAAATGAAGTTCTAGTGCTCTTTTTAAGAGACCAAAAAGATTAAAGGGCAAATACACCCCTCCCCCCTTTTTCTTAGAATCATCCGGTAAATATTTCGAGATGGCCATTTCGTTCAGCATAGTTGAAAGGCCAAATAACTATGGCTCTGGAGATAACACGATCACCAACAGACCCTGGGGAAAGGTCTTTTAGCCAATTTTGGTTAAAAATTGTTAAAAAAAATTTAATAGCTACGTTTTTGAATACAACTTGACCCCTCAACACCTACGAGGCAAAGGCTAAAAGCTTTGAACTCTGGCTAGTGTTTACATAGTTTATTGGTTATTGGGAAGTATACACATATTTTTTCGAGGGAATTATTTCCGGTGGGGGTGCGGGTATTTTATACGGGAAGATTTTCACATTGATAGGGTAGTTTCTGGAGGTGAGCGTTCCAAATAAACTTTACATGGGGGGGGATACTTTGCCAAAATTAATATGCAAATTCTGTTTTGATTTTTCATGTAAGTTGAGCCAAATTCAAACCTGCATTAGTTTAAAAACTTTCAGAAAATAATTTTTTTAAACAAATTTTTTTAATCAAAAGTAAAGAGCAACATTACAACTTAAAACGAATAGAAATTATTCCGTATATGAAAGGAGCTGTCCCCTCCTCTGAGTAATTCTCCTTACGCTAAAGTTTGACTTCGTCCCAACTTTATTTTTTAAACTGTTTCCGTCAAAACACTGGCAACCATGGATTTAGAGTACACGGGTTGAAACAATAGAGGTTCGTGGCCAAATACTTGGGAAATACCCAGACGGTATTTTCCTAGAGAACTAACTGGAGAGGTGGAAACATACTAAGAAAATAATTCTTACATCACAGTTTACAGAATAAGAATAGTATAACACATTTTGCATTTAGCCTCGCTATACTTTACCCCCAGCCCTCCCCCAGACGATGCGCAAATATATAACCCGAATATATTTTCCAGCTATTCTCGCAGTGCGTCACTCTTGTTTCAACCCGTGTACCCAAAGCCTATATAGAAAATGTTTATGTAGGCTGTGAGTGTGCCTGTAAATTGAATCAACTGCGACGAAATAAAAACTGGAAAAATAAGTTATGGTGGCCGAATGCATTTAAAATACATAATTTTGGCTATATTTATACATTAGAGGGGAGGGGCAAAGTATAGGGAGGCAAAGTATATGCAAAATGTGTTAACCATGATTATTCCGCAGGTTATGAAACAACAATTGTTTTCTTAGCATGTTCCTTTCTCTACAGTTAGTTCTCTAGGCCAGTGGTTCTCAAACTGTTGTACGCGCACCCTTTGGGGGTACGCAAAATTTGTAAGGGGTAAGTGGCCGGCTAACAAAAAAAAACCAACCCTTTACCTCTAGGACTGACAATTTCAATTGAGCCTATATTATAGCTATAGTTTACTTTGTAGTGATAACTGAGGTGTAGGCTACCTAAAAAAAATTTGGTTATAAATGGGTACAGTGTCTAAATAAGTTTGAGAACCACTCTTCTAGGGAATGACCCAAGCAATAATTTACGCTAAATATATGCACATTAGGAAACAGAGGGGGCAGAACCGGTCCTGGGGTTGATGGTGTCAGGAGAAAAGTTAATTATAGCCCCCTCCCCTTGCTTCCCAACTCAAAAATAAGAAAAATAAAGCCAAATTAAAGTGAAAAATTAGATTAAAATGATCAATTCTCCCGCCGCGACGCCTTCTATGCCACGGCACTCAGAACAACTGCCCCAGTTGCCCCATCCCTCGAACAGAACAGATTAGGGTAAAATTTTAGTTAATTGACTTCTTGGTATCTCGGAAAGGGTTTAGGCTAGGAAAATGAAACTTTCAGGGATGGGTCTACAGGCTAAAGTATGTCCCGGGAAAGTATTTAAAAGTACCCACCTCCGCTCCTTCTCCCTTTAGAGAGCCCTGAAATTTGCCTTCAAGACAGGTCTATACCTATTGAAATTTTGACAAAACATTTTACCTGAATTTTAAGTTACTAGTTGCTTTTTCTCTGCCTTTAGTTCTGAAAATGCAATTCCTGTTATTTGAGTAGAATTTTGAGCCATATCAATATTTTTTTTTTATAATTTAGGAAATGCATTTGCATAGCCTATTTTTAAAACCTTATAAAATGGAATTGGGCAAAGTTATGAAGCTGAAAACAATTTTGTTGTACTTCAATTAAGCAGAATATCTATTTGGCAAGGTTTCACTTTTATAGCAAACACATTTTTAAACGTCAGGGCCCTCTAGAGGGAGGAGTGGAGATAGTTGCTTCAACATACCTTCCCGGGACATACTTTAGTCTGTAGATTCATCCCTGAAAGTTTCATTTTCCTAACCTAAATCAATTCTGAGATAGATAGAAGTCAATTAACTAGAATTTTACCCAGGTTAGGTTGAAGTATAGTGGAAGCACCTTCAAATGTGTTTAACTATTTTTTTCTCTCTCTCTCTTGATAGTTCCTTTTGAAGATTAATATCTTTTTTGAGATTCCCCCGCCGCTACCCCTAATGTACAAATATTTACTCTGAATTGAAATATATCCTGAATTGGTATAGAAAAGGTAGGGGTAAAGTTTATTTCCGATGTAGCCTAAATGAATGTTAAATCTGGATTCAGGACGCAATTCTGACTATAGAGGTAACTATGAACTTTACCCCTATCCCCCTTAATGTGCAAGAACATACTCTGAATTGGTGTATATAGGGGTGGGGGTAAAGTTCATTTCTGACACATGAATGTTAAATTTGATTCAGGATCCAATTCTTACTATAGCCTAGAGGTAAGCTTATTTCTAAGCAGACAGAATAGTCCGTTAATATAAACATTACCCCCAATATCAGTCTGTTGACTATGACCCAAAATTGCGTTTATTCCACATTTCAATACACTGAAGAAAAAAAACAAAACAAAAACTTACATCTAAAAAACTGAAATCATTTCAAATTCAACTACAATCCAAAGTGTTTAAGTCAGACTCTCAGACAAGATTTTTCTCAACCAAAGAATTCATGTTGGAAAGAGTCCAGACTCTGACGCGCAGACTCTGACTCAGGCTTCTTCATACAAAGCCTGTCTAACCTGTTTATTTGTATCAATGAGAGTTTGATCTACTAATAAGCAGTGTCCTAGCACTTAGCACATTAATTTCCCTTCTGAAAAGGTGTTTTGTTTGGCGTGTCTTCAGCGGGTGGACTGTTTCATTTCGAATAATAAAAATCAACTGAGTTTTCTGAGGGATTTATCAGTTCGAACTTTAAAGATCATAAACTCACTACTTCATAAAAAAGGGGTGCCAAACCATGGAACCTTTGGGGGAGGGTTAGGATTTTGTTGAGATGAAAAAAAAGGTGTTAAAATCATGAAGTATGGGGGACAATAAAATTTATTTGAATAAAATTACTCAAAAAGGGTTTATGACGAAAAGTTCTTCCCTAATTCTATCTAAAATTTCAATTACTCCCCCTCCTCTTATTAACAATGCCAGACTTAGCTAAGAGAGCACCATGTCCTCAGTCAATCAAGGAAGTTCAGGTGATATATTTATCCTGCATACTTATCTGATATAGCGACAACACTCAAGAAGGGAAATTAGGCTAATCCTAATAAATATACCTAAGTATGATAAAAATATTCTACTTTAGAAACCAATTCGGGATATATATTTGCACATTAGGGGGGTGAGGGTAAATTATAGTGGGTCTGAGTGCAAGATGTGTTAAGTACATTTAATCTGTATATTATGAAGTAAGAACTGTTTTCTAACTTCACAATGAGGGGTGTAATTTGCTATGGGGAAGGGAGGAACTGTCCCTCCCAGACCTCAGTTTCCCCCAGACCCCGTTTGCCCCTCAGCTTAATTTTTTTTCCAAAATCTTGTCAAAACTAAGATTATCCTGCATAATTTAAGCATCAACAAAAACAGATTAGTTTTCTTAAAAATATATTTACCTTTATAGCACTTTATCAAACAGTTCGTGGTAACGAACTATAGTAAGGAGCGACCCGGCTCAATAGAAACCAAAACTCTAAAAAATGGAATTTTGATACCAATAGCTACATCAAAAGAATCACATTTTAATGCTGATTTTAAATATATAAGTTTCATCACGTTTAATCTTACGCATCAAAAGTTAAGAGCCTGAGAAAATTTGCGTTATTTTAGAAAATAGGGGGAAATACCCATCTAACAGTCATAGAATCTTAACGAAAATTACACCATCAGATTCAGCGTATCAGAGAACCCTACTGTAGAAGTTTCAAGCTCCTATCTAAAAAATGTGGAATTTTGTGTTTTTTGCCAGAAGGCAGATCACGGATGCGTGTTTGTTTTTTTTTTTTTTTTTTTTTTTTTTTTTTCCAGGGGTGATCGTATCGACCCAGTTGTCCTAGAATGCTGCGAGAGGGCTCATTCTAACGGAAATGAAAAGTTCTAGTGCCCGTTTTAAGTGACCAAAAAAATTGGAGGGTACCTAGGCCCCCTCCCACGCTAATTGATTTCCCAAAGTCAACGGATCAAAATTCTGATAGCCATGTTATTCAGCGTAATCGAAAAACCTTATAACTATGTCTTTGGAGACGACTTACTCCTCCACAGTCCCCGTGGGAGGGGATACAAGTTACAAACTTTGACCAGTGCTTACCTATAGTAATGGTTATTGGGAAGTGTACAGGCGTTTTCAGGAGGATTTTTTGGTTGGGGGGAGGGGTTGAGAAGAGGGGATATACTGGGGGAACTTTCCATCGAGGAATTTGTCATGGGGGATGAAAATTTCCATGAAGGGAGCGCAGGATTTACTAGCATTTAAAAAAAAAACAATGAAAAAATAAATATGAAAAAGTTTTTTTCAGCTGGAAGTAAGGAGCAGCATTAAAACTTAAAACGGACAGAAATTATTACCCATATGAGGGGCTCACCTCCTCCTAATACCTCGCTCTTTACGCTAAAGTATTTTTAGTAATGTCAACCATTTATTCTACGGCTTTTGTGATTCAGGGGTCATTCTTAATGAATTAGGACGAAATTTAAGATTTAGTGTAAAGAGAGAGGTACTGACGAGGGGGCGAACCCTCTCATATGTGTAATAAAAACATAAGAATAAAAAATTCTTTACTTAAGCTAATTTATAAGTTACGTATATCTTTTACTAATAAAAAGATTTGTAAAAAATTAAAAGTTCTAGTTGCCTTTTTAATTAACCAAAAAGTTGGAGGGCAACTAGGCTTCCTCCCCCGCTTGTTTTTTTCTCAAAATCATTCGATCATAATTATGAGAAAGCCAAAAAAAAAAATGCAAATTCTGTTTTAATTATTCCTCTGCGGAGAGCCAAAATCAAAACATGCATTGATTCAAAAACGTTCAGAAATTAAATAAAAAAAACAAGTTTTTTCAACTGAAAGTAAGGAGCGACATTAAAACTCAAAACGAACAGAAATTACTTCGTATATGAAAGGGGCTGCATCCTCATCAACGCCCCGCTCTTTACGCTAAAGTTTTTTACTGTTTTAAAAAGAAGAGTTGAGAGAAAGAGTCAAGCTTTAGCGTAAAGAGCGGGGCGTTGATGGGGAAGTAGCCCCTTTCATATACGAAGTAATTTCTGTTCGTTTTGAGTTTTAATGTCGCTCCTTACTTTCAGTTGAAAAAACTTGTTTTTTATTTAATAGTACTAAATAGTACCTTCAAATGGCTTATTTTTATAGTTTTTACTATCATTTTCTCTTGATTTGGGAAAATTGGCTCCACCTCCCCCGCCCCCTCCTTTCATCCACTATTTTTACGAAATTACGCCACATAATCACACTGTCAAAATATTTACCCTTACCTCCCCTAATACGCAAATATATAGCCCAAATTATGTATTTTCCATCTATTATGTCACTTGTCTTTGTCTTGTCTTTTGCTAAGCTATAAGAAACTAATGAAAGAAACCGGCTCTACATTGCGTCAATGGATGAAAATTCTTAAGAAAGAAGCTAATTTTTGCCAAGCTTATTCTTAGCTATTTTAATGAGTATATAAATTGTGCATTCTTTTCGTATTGGATTGCTAATCATGAAATATTCCGAATTTTTTATACTTTAATATGTTTTTTAAGAAAGAAGCCCATTTTTGCCAAGCTTAGCCTTAGCTATTTGAATGAGTACGTAAATTCTGCATTCTTTTCGTATTGGATTGCTAATCACGAAATATTCCAATTTTTTTGTATTTTATGTGTTTTCTTAAGAAAGAAACCCATTTTTGCCAAGCATAGCCTTAGCTAATTGAATGAGTATATAAATTTTGCATTCTTTTCGTATTGCAATGTTAGTTCAGAATTTTTTTATTGCATTTTTACAGGTTTTCTTAAAACCCGTGACCATCTTAAAATATGTCATTTTTAACTACTATGTTTCAATCTTGAAAACTCAAAAACTAGAGATTAGTTTTTTGCTGGTTATAACCGAAAGACGCCTTGCAAACAAACTTCTTTCAAAGCGGCCAGTTCATATCAAATGCGATGAAAACGAAAACAAATCCATATAAGCATTCATGCAAGATTACTTAGTTGAATAAGCATGAAATGTATATAAACGTGTAAATCCCTTACTTTGGGGACAATTCCTTACTTACAACATTTTTGAAAAAATGAGGATGTTAAAAAAATAAGATACCGAGAAAAATCACGAATTAAGTGAAGAATGACATTTTTTTTTTAATAATAAGTTGGGAAATGTTTCTTTTAATGTCAAAAATTTACAAAATCGCGTTTTTTTTTGCCATCTTATATTCCAAATTTCTAATATGTTTAACTTTTTTCCCTTTTATGCCAATGTGTCTAGGCACATGGGAATGTCTCGTTTTGACTTAAAATGTTCTAGTTGGCAACCCTGCGTCTGTCACCCACTTGGCAACTCTTGGTTTCTAGTGCTGTTGGTGGTCACCTATATTTTAAAGTAGGGCCTGTCTACTAGGTATGAAGAACGAAATTTGTTCTATCCCAAAACAGGGCATTTTTTTTTTTCAATTGACTTAAAACAGTAAAGAATCTGTAAACTATAAGAAGGATATCAAAGCAAGGGCTATCTGAACAACTTAGGTAGGTTAACTTTGAGCTACTATGCCTCCTGATGACTTAATACCTCTTTTCTTATGCTTCCAAACGCTGTATAGTATCTAATACGGCATTTTGCAGCAGTTTATTGCAAAAAAAAACATTTAACGCAAGATAGCGTCAGTGATTTATTTTCAGCACATTTCTTATTTCAGGCAAATTTCTAGTCTGATAAGTTTCCCAAACTTTTTGGCCCTTTTTCTATAAGCAAGATAATATAAAATACCACATGCATTGGACTAAGAGTATTCATGCACGCAAGGGTGATTCGAAGCATCCAGGCTCCGGGGAATGAGGTCCCCTCATTTAAACGACTTCAAAATCGTATTGTACGACTCATGACAATTTATTATACATTAATCCTTTATCGTTTATGCTTATCTATGGAGACAAATCAGAAACTAAAGCGGAATGCCTCATACGTAAATGTGTAATTAAAAACAGCAAAATTTGTTTTCACCCCTTGTTCAAAGTGGAGTAGTGCTGGACAATCTTGTTTTGTTTTTTTCAGTCAATCAGAGTCAGAGGCAAGTCAGAGGTATCGGTGAGGTCTTTTTCATTTGCCGAAAACTCGATTGAATCTATTCGAGACAGTTCTTAGCAAATTATTAACAAACCTTAGCTTGCTATATATTCTTTTGGCAGTAGCAGCTAGGACAGATGTTGTCACGGCCAATTTGTAAAGACGATTAGACTGCTTAAGCTGGCATTTGTCGGTGATTTCCTTCACCTACAAAGTCTCTGAAGCAAATGGCAACCTGGCAACACTGGAACTGAACTTCAAGCTGTACTTAGAGAACAGTAAAATCTGAAGTTCTTTCTTGGTTTTGGAAACAATATTGTTGCTAATTATATATCTGCAACCAAAACCCTTTTTTTAAGAAGGCTGAAGAAAGCAGCAAAATGGCTGAAAGTTGATAAGGTAGGCTCTGAGATTATCTTTCATCATTGTAATCAATCTTTCAGCAGGATTCTGAAATGTTGTCTTTAGAAATGATGCATGGAGATCTCAGGTTGACTATATAATTCAGCTGTCAAAAAGAATGAATATTGCACCGTCCCTATGTACAATTAAATAAAAAAAAGTTTTTTTTAACTGAAATTAAGAAGCGACAATAAAAACCTAAAACACAGAAATTATTCCGTATATGAAAAGGGCTTTCCCCTTTCTCTCAATTCTACTTTATTAAACAGTAAAAAACTTTAGCGTAAAGAGCGGGGCGTTGAGAAGGGAACAGCCCCTTTCATACACGGAGTAATTTTGTTCGTTTTAAGTTTTAATGTCATTCCTCACTTTCAGTTTAAAAAAATAGTTTTTTTTATTTAATTTCTGAACGTTTTTGAATTAATGCATGTTTGATTTTGGCGCTTCGCACATATATTATTAAAATGAAATTTGCATATTGATTCTTTGTTTGGCTAAATGGCTTTCTCTTAGTTTTGATCAGACGATTTTGAGAAATAAAGGGTGGGGAAGGAGGCCTAGGTACCCTCCAATTTTTCGGTTACTTAAAAAGGCAACTGTAACTTTTAATTTTTAACGGACGTTTTTATTAGTAAAAAATATACGTAACTAAAGAATTAACTTGTTTAACAAACTTATATTCTTATATTTTTATTATGTATATGAGGGAGTTTTTTCCCTCCTTAATACCTTGCTGTTTACACTAAGGCTTAGGTTTTGTCCCAATTCTTTAAGAATGACCCCTGAATCAGAAAGGCCGTAGAATAAATAGTTGAAATTACTAAAAATACTTTAGCATAAAGAGCGAGGTATCTAGGAGGAGAAGAACCTCTCATATACGTAGTAATCTCTGTTTGTTTTAAGTTTTAATCCTACTCCTTACTTTCAATCGAAAAAGCTTATCAATGTTTATTTTTTCATTGTTTTTTTTTTATTGTAATGCTAGAAAATCCTCTGCCCTTTTCACTGAATTTCTCTTCCCCCATTACAGATTCCTCCAAGGAAAGATCCTATCATATTGATTCCTCTCCTCACCCCCCCCCCCAAACCAAAAAATCCCCCCGAAAACGTCTGTACACTTCCCAATAACCATTACTGTATGTAAACACTGGTTAAAGTTTGTAACTTGCAGCCCCTCCCCCAGGGACTTTGGGGGAGTAAGTCATCCCCAAAGACATAGTTATTATAATTTTTGACTATGTTGAACAAATGGCTATCTCAAAATTTTGATCCGTTGACTTTGGGAAAAGATGAGCGTGGGAAGGGGCCTAGGTGCCCTCCAATTTTGTTGGTCACTTAAAAAGGGCACTAGAACTTTTCATTTCCGTTAGAATGAGCCCTCTTGCAACATTTTAGGACCACTTGGTCGATACGATGACCCCTGGAAAAAAAAACAACAAATAAACAGGCACCCGTGATTAGTCTTCTGGAAAAAAAAAATACGAAATTCCACATTTTTGTCGATAGGAGCTTGAAATTTTAGCAATAGGGTTCACTGATAAATTTTTGCAATGGGGTTCACTGATAAACTGAATGCGATGGTGTGATTTTTGTTAAGATTTTTTTACTTTTAGGGGGTGTTTTTCCCCTATTTTCAAAAATAAGGCAAATTTTTTCAGCTAGTAACTTTTGATGACAGACTAAATTTGATGAGACTTATATATTTAAAATCAGCATGAAAATCTGATTCTTTTGATGTATCTCTTAGTATAAAAAAATCCCTTTTTTATGGTTTCGTTTACTATTGAGCCGGGTCGCTCGTTACTACAGTTCGTTACCACGAACTGTTTGATAAAACAGGTGTTCTACCATTGAACTATAAATGGAATAGAAATTCAACAAGTCTATCCGGCTCTGATGTTTCTTTTGCTAGCGGCCTTACTTACCTAGGTATGCCTATTGGAGAAAACCTGAAAGAAACTGTAAACCTGGCAATCAAAATTATGCCAGTCAGATCCGGGCTGCGTATGCTTCTCTTGCTTCAAACGTTTCGTATCTAAGTAGAGTTCACCGTTCTCATGTATATAATAGCCTAACGGTTCGTCACTTACTTGCCCTTACTCCTGTTTGGTCTTTCCTTAATTATGGCAAAAGAAATCAAGTTCATCTCCTTTGCTTTTGCTTTTCTTTTACTTTTTTCTTTTGCTAGCAGCCTTACTTACCTGGGTATGCCTATTGGAGCAAACCTTTAACCTAACCTAAACTGTAAACCTGGCAATCAAAAGTTATACCAGTCATATCCGGGCTGCGCTGCATATGCCTCTCTGGCTTCAATCGTTTCGTATCTAAGTAGAGTTCACCGTTCTCACTTATATAATAGCCTAACGGTTCGTCACTTACTTGCTCTTGCTACTGTCTGGTCTTTACTTAATTGTGGCAAAAGAAAACAAGTTCATTTCCTTTACTTTAAATTTGCAAAGTATTTAATGAAACTTTCTACTTGGATAAGTAACTCTTTTTTGCAAGGAAAGTATCATTTAGTAAACACAGCTGGGGTTATTGAGAAGCGTATTTGTGATTTCACTACCGAATACCAGAAGTCATTCCATCTTTGGTAATTTCTGTTTATCCCTTGTTTGTATTTGTCAAAGTGTGTTTTTATTTCTGTTGTCTCTTTTTTTGTCTTTTCTTGATTTTGACTCTTTCTTTTTCTGGGCTTTCTGCCCAGTTTTTTTTTGTGACGGGTTATAAATAAAATGATGACGATAATGATACGTAAATAATGGACAAAGTTCATAACTTTCAACCCTTCCGCCGGTGACTGTGGGGGATTAAGTCGTCCTCAAATACGTATTTATTAAGTTTTTGACTATGCTAAACAAAATGGCCATCTAAAAATTTTGATCTGATTACTTTGGGAAAACAATAAGTGCGGGAAGGGGCCTAGTTGCCCTTAATTTTTTTTTTGTTCGCTTAAAAAGGGCACTAGAACTTTTAATTTCCGTTAGAATGATCCGTCTTGCGATATTCTTGTACCACAGAGTCGATACGATAACCCCTGATAAACAAAAAACAAAACAAAAAAACAAACAAACACAGATAAGTGATCTTTCTTCGGGCATAAATGCAAAATTCCACATTTTTGCAGATAGGAGCTTGAAACTTTAACAGCAGGGTTCTCTGACCCGCTGAATCTGATAGTGTGATTTTAATTAAAATTCAAGGACTTTTAAGGGCTGTTTCCCCATTTTAGAAAAAAAGGGGGTCGCTCCTTACTACAGTTTTTTTTTACCACGGACTGTTTGATACCATGCTTGTTTCTTGCTATTTTCACTTTTTTAAATGTTTATTTTTACCAGCCAAAAAAGAACTGACATAAGCGTGCTAAAAATTATGACAGAAATTAGTCGTATTTCACACAAAGCCATTGCTACTTGTGGGACATTTATCTACGCATCAGCTTGCTATACGAAATGTCTACTGATAATAGAAAAAAGTGAATTTTAGAAAAATATTTATATTTTTCTCACAATTTAGAAACTTTGTGGCCAATCCAATGTCGCTTTCTATTGATATCATTTTTATCATGCAGCACTAGGAGACCACGCTTTGAGACCACCCTCCATACCCCGATTTACACAAGAAAAGCTTTTGATTAATATTTACCAAGCATAAAACTACCACAAATCAGCATGAATAAATAGATGAAACCAAAAACGAACCGAAATTACTATAATTAACCGAACCAAACTCAAAACGAGCAGAAAGTAACATAAGTAGGGCTCAAAACCCCTATGCCTTCTCAAGGATAAAACATAATTGGCACATTGCTGAAAATAATACAAGTGAATATGCATTGTTAGTTTAATATATATATGCTATTATTTATTCCTTAAAATCTTTATTATTTTTGATTCATTAAAACTATAAAAAAAAAGAAAAACTCAGTAAATTAGAAATTATGTTCTTTCCTTGAGAGGGCATAGGGTTTGTAGGCCCTACTCATGTTATTTTCTGCTTGTTTTGAATTTGACTCTGTTATCTATTGTGATTTATGTTCGTTTTGGGTTTCATTTATTTGTTGATGCTGATTTGTGGTAGTTTAAATCTTGGATAAATTATTTGATTTCAAATTTGCTCATTTTTGGTTTAAAGGAGTTCTTTACTTTTCTTTGAAAACTTAATTTGTGGATTTTTTTTAATTTATTTTTAATCATTTTGTAGGCCTACTGACAGTCTACCTAAGGGGAAAAAAATAACATGTAAAGTCCATTCATTTCCTTCTTTAAGAATTTTTAGTTTGGGCTGTTATTTGTGCGCTGGAGAAACGCTTTCTCAATTGTTCTAGGGATACTACTGAGTTGTCTTATTGGTAACAATATACACTCAGCGCGTTTTTATTTAAGTTGAAAGCAACAATTAGTTTTTAAGCATAATGTGCAAATTGCATAACTGTGAGGGGTTTACTGACCCAATAACCATTGAGATTGAGTTACTAGACCGTTCAGCTATGCTGAATAAAAAGGCTGTCTTAACATTTTGATTGGAAGCTTTTGAAAATTATGAGCTAAAGAAGAGGTCTGTTTGCCTTCCAATAACATTTGACTCTTAAAGAGGGCACTAAAACTTTTAATTTCCATTCAAATCAGCTCCTTTAAAATATCAATATTACTAGCTAAAATAGAGCAGCACTGCCTATGATATTGCATATATGCCCTTTTAATACCTGCATACATATAGTTCTTTTGTTTAATTGAAACTTCCACTAAATGTTCCCTAAAAGTTTTAACTTAATGCCCTCAGTGTCATTAATTACAGTAACGGTAGATGTAGTTTTAGAAATATACACATAGTATCTTCTAGCTTGTTCAAAATCCGCCACAACTTATCCTTAAAGCTCTAAATTAATAATCTAAGCCGTTAATCTGATACTGCTTTGTCACCCTTTTGACAATCTACATGATCATAGTTCGTTTTGATTTAGTTTAACATCCACCTAAATGTTCCTTGAGTTCTTCACCTTAATACCCTTAGCTTGTGTAGTAGTTGCAGTAGCAGCAGTGGCATTAGTAGCAGTATACCTAATAGGTTATACATATTTTTTCAAAATTATTGGGGGGGGGGCAACTGCTTCCTCCCCTCAACGACGCCATTGGGTGCAAACGACAGTAGGGTACTGTAAACACTTTGGGTGGGTGAAAATGACTTTAATAAGGTTGGATTATTTGCGAGTTTTACCGTTAATATTAAAGTGCATATCCCCCTTCCACTTCCTTCAACTCTCGTGCCCATGATAGAAGGCTAAATCTCGCAGTTTAACTACGCTCTATTCCAGTAGCCACGAGCACGGCGTCATTCAGTTGCATGTAATTTAAAATTGTCATCTTAACAAATCAAATAGGCCTTTAACTTGCCATTGTTGAAACCTTATACAGGAAAATTACAACACCCCTCACTGAACAACAAGGAAAAATCACTTTTTGGCACGGGCAGCAGTGATATGTCCTCTTATTTTTAATATCATTATCAGGGCACTGGAACATCATAAAGCTGTTTAAGGACTCTTCAAGGCTAGTTCTTGTATCTTATTTTTTTAGACCTAAAATTCAATTAGGCAGTCATAAAATGTGACATGGTACACTAACAGCACAATTTGGGTGATATTTTTGGAATGTAAAGGCTGGGCCGGACACATGGACATTGTAGAGAATTTGATTTTGGCTCATTTATAAACTAACCTTTACATTCAATTGCTCTTTATGAGTCTGAATTATTAAGGCAAATATAAAGTGCCATATGGCACCCAAAAATGCAGTTTGGGTTGTTTTTTATTTTTTTTAAATAACAAAAATAGTATAGTCCAGGTAACTTTTTCTTAAAATCATTAAGGGCAACTGCCATCCCTCTTGCCCACCTCCAAACGACATCACTGTCGGCACAAATTGTCTGTAATGGTTAAACATATCCAGGAAGAATGCAATGAAGACAAACATATTGACAAAATTTCATTGCATCAATTTTAGAAGCCATGAAAAGAACTGAAAATCTGTATTTTCTTATTGGCAAAAACTTAAAAGAATTTAAGACTGGATAAAAAGAATTCCGTTTTCTCGGCCTATAAACCCCAAAAATTAACACAGCAAATCTATACCAGTAAATTTGTTTCCAAAGTGCGTGTCATCAATGAGGTTTATTTAATCTTGTTTTCGTCCCTCTATAGTTTCTTTGGGACGGAGATTAATTTTTTTTTTTGTCATAATACGACGCCATGCTTCTTTCAAAATTGGTTATCATCTTTTGGATCCTCTTGGTAGTTTACAAACTCCATAATGTCTTAAGCCAGTTTGAAAAAAAGTGTTCTATCATGGGAAGTTACAAGTAGATGTAACTAAATTTTCTTCAAAATTTTTGTTTTTCAGTAGATTTCGCCAAGTCTCCATGCCTAGTAAGTAGGGCCTGCTCTAAATTATAGGTGACACCGTACGGCACTAGAAACAAAGAATGCCTCCCGCCCCTTGCTTGGGCGGGAGGCATGGAACAGAGCTGGCTGCTGGACACTTTTTATGTCAAAGGGAGACATTCTCATGTGCTTGGGCACAATGACACAAAAGGGAAAAAAAGTGACATAAAATGCCAAAACGAACCACATTTTGACAATTGATGACACAAAATGAAATATTTTCCAACTAGCCATTTTGGTGAAATGGCGAAAAAATGCAATATTGGCGAAATGCAATTTTCATCGAAGTCTTGCTTTCTCTAGGTATATTCTTTTTAAACATGCTGGTTTTGCTAGAGATGTCGTAAGAAAATGATTTTCTCGCAACTAAGGGATTTACAATGTTTGTGTGAAATTTATGCTTTCACACTGTCATTTTGCATGAATGATGAACAAATGTTTTTTTTTTTTTCATTGTATTCGGGGTTAACTGAAAGAGGTTTAGATCTCTTGGTCTAGAAGAAGGAGGTTTAGAAGAAGGAACTAAAAGAGATTTAGATGGAAGAGGTTGGATTTAGATCTCCATGGACATTGTTTCTCCGAAGTTGTTTTTCCAATGGAGTCTCCACAGATATTGTTTCTCAGTTGTTTTATCAATTAGATCTCCAAAAATTTTGTTTTTCCAAAGTTAAAGAACTTCCACATTTTTGTCGATAGGAGCTTGAAATTTTAGCAATAGGGTTCACTGATAAATTTTCTCCTATAAATTTAGGGTTCACTCAAAAAATATTTTTCTCCTATAAGATCTCCATAGATTTTGCTTCTCAAAAGTTGATTTTCGAATTAAATCTCCACATGTCTTGTTTCTTCAAAGTTATTTTTCAAATAATTTTATGGTTTTTCAGTAGCCATTCAATCTTTAGTGCAATAAAACCTCTTTTGGACTCATTGAAAGTTTTTTGTTTTGTTTTTTATACAATAATGCGCATTGGAAAAGTGTAAAAGGGATTACTGTAAAACTTGTCTGACTGGTTTTTTCAAGACTTCAACATTTCACTGTGATACTATTATTAATCAAACAGTTCGTGGTAACGAACTGTAGTATGGAGAGACCCGGCTCAATAGTAACCAAAACTCTAAAAAATTGAATTTTGATACCAATAGCTACGAAAAAAAATTGCATTTTGATGCTGATTTTAAATATATAAGTTTCATCAAGTTTAGTCTTACCCATCAAAAGTTACGAGCCTGAGAAAATTTTCTCTATTTTAGAAAATAGGGGGAAACACCCCTTAAAAGTCAAATAATCTTAACGGAAATCACACCATCAGATTCAGCGTATCAGAGAACCCGATTGTAGAAGTTTCAAGCTCCTATCTACAAAAATGTGGACTTTTGTATTTTTTGCCAGAAGGCAGATCACGGATGCGTGTTTATTTTTATTTATTATTTATTTTCCTTATTTCGCTCCAAAAATGAGGAGTACGCTACAATATAATATAAAGAAAAAATAAATGATAACACTTACAATCAAAACCTATCAAATATTGCTCCAACACTTAAAAAAAAAAAAAAAAAGAAAAAAAAAAAAAAAAAGATACAAAAACACTTGCTAAATAGATTAGCCTATAAATCATAAAGAGCCAGAACTGATCCTAAGAAACGGAAATAAATTGTGGCCTGAAAGGTTAATTTTCGCCTTATCTTCAAATGTTTTATGCTTTTTTCTTTATACAGACTACAGGATCCTTCACATTAAGCTTTAAAACAATATCAGTGTTACCCAAAAGAAAGGGGGAAACCAAGTAAAATTTACAAAATTTAAAATAAGAAACTTTAATGGGCGAAAGATCAGAAGGTCTGAAATTTCGGAAGAGGAGGGACGGGAACAATACGTGAGGCAGAGCAACAGCGCTATACATACGACCAAGGACGTCCCGACGGTAAAGACCCCGAAAACGAATTAAAAGACCAAATGCCTTGCGTAGTTTCATCTGAACATGCTGAACCAGGACTGGTTTGAAATCTCTTTTCGAAGCAGCATAAGGTAATCCCAAATAAGTGACTATTGGCGACGACTGAAAAATAACACCATTGCCGCAATCGAGAGTCGCCCTGACATTATTCTCTAAACAATTTACAACAAAAAATTGACATTTTTCAAAACTGATAGAAAGGCCCAAACCTTTTAAACAATTAATTAAAATATTGAAATTAGAAACAAGACTAGACTTGGACCGGCTTAGAAGGATAATGTTATCAGCATATACAATGTAAGATAGATTTCGAGATAATGAAACAAAAGAGCAGAAAAGAGAATTAAGGGCAGTAGCTAAATAAGAATTGAATATATAAGGAGAAATAATTCCTCCTTGTCTAATTCCTCTACCCACTTGAATTAATTTGGACTGAGATGAAGACGAACTCGGACAGATACGGATCTTTAAACCAGAATACCAGGAGCGAAGGACTCGTATGACAGCTACGGGCAATCCAGCATGGATTAAAGTGAACAGAGCGGATACATGAGAAATGTTATCAAAGGCCCCTTTGATATCAATCAAGAAGGCGTATAGCGGTTGACCAGAGATTCTCGCTTCTTCAATAACTTTGCTGAAAGATGCATGGGCGTGGTCACATCCCAAACCTCTCTTGAAACCAACTTGATTTGAAGCAGTGTCAAGAATTTCAAGAAGATCCTTCAAACACAACTCAAACACTTTCCCAATCATAGAACCCCTAGTAATTGGCTTCTAGGAGCTACAAGATGACAAGTCTTTTTCCCCGCTCTTAGGAATAGGCGTAACTATGCCAATATAGAATGACGATGGTACTAAACCAGTAGTAAGTAAAAGGTTGAAAAATGCCAGTCGAGTAATAAGAAAAGAAAAAGGAGCGAATTTGAGGTGATTAGCAAATAAGCCATCATGATCCTTAGCAGACTATTTGTTTGTTTGTTTGTTCATTTGTTTTGTTTTTTTCCCAGGGGTGATCGTATCGACCCAGTGGTCCTAGAATCTTGCGAGAGGGCTCATTCTATCCGAAATGAAAAGTTCTAGTGCCCTTTTTAAGTGACCAAAAATTTGAAGGGCCCCCTCCCACGCTAATTATTTTTCCAAAGTCAACGGATCAAAATTCTGAGATAGCCATTTTTTTCAGCGTAGCCAAAAACCTTATAAATATGTCTTTGGAGACGACTTACTCCCCCACAGTCCCCGTGGGAGGAGCTACAAGTTACAAACTTTGACCAGTGCTTACATTTAGTAAAGCTTATCGGGTAAGTGTACAAACGTTTTCAGGGGGATTTTCTGGTTGGGGGGAGGGGTTGACAAAAGGGGGATATGTTGGGAGAACTTTCCATCGAGGAATTTCTCATGGGGGAAGAAAATTTCAATGAAGGGAGCGCAGGATTTCTAGCATTATTTAAAAAAAAACAATGAAAATATAAATATGAAAAGTTTTTTCAACTTGAAGTAAGGAGCAGCATTAAAACTTAAAACGAACAGAAATTATTACGCATATGAGGGGCCACCTCCTCCTAATACCTCGCTCTTTACGCTAAAGTATTTTTAGAGATTTCAACTGATTATTCTACGGCTTTTGTGATTCAGGGGTCACTCTTAATGAAATGGGACAAAATTTAATTTTTAGTATAAAGAGCGAGGTACTGACAAGGGGGTTAACCCCTCATATATGTAATAAAAACATGAGATTACAAAAGTTCGTTACGTAAGCTAATTTATAAGTTACGTTTATCTTTTACTAATAAAAACATTCGTAAAAAATTAACAAGTTCTACTTGCCTTTTTAAGTAACCAAAAAATCGCAGGGCACCTAGGCTTCCTCCACCGTTCCTTTTTTTCTCAAAATCATTCGATCAAAACTATGAGAAAGCCATTTAGCCAAAAAAAAAACTTGCAAATTTCGTATTAATTATTCCTCTGTGGAGAGCCAAAATCAAAACATGCATTGATTAAAAAACGTTCAGAAATAAAAAAAAAACAAGTTTTTTTAGCTGAAAGTACGGAGCGACATTAAAACTTAAAACAAACAGAAATTACTTCGTATATGAAAGGGGCTGCTTCCTCATCAACGCCCTGCTCTTTACGCTAAAGTTTATACCGTTTTAAAAAGCAGAGTTGAGAGAAAGAGTCAAACTTTAGTGTAAAGAGCGGGGCGTTGATGAGGAAGCAGCCCCTTTCATATACGAAGTAATTTCTGTTTGTTTTAAGTTTTAATGTCGCTCCGTACTTTCAGCTAAAAGAACTTGTTTTTTTTATTTAATTACCTGAATGTATTGGAACAGGTAGATTTGCTTGCATCCTGACCTGGCTATTATGTGTTGCCAGGTGTTTATGAGGAGAGAAAAGAGATTTTAAAATCGACTAGTAATATCAAGATAATCGTTTATTAGAGAGGAGAATTGGCAATTTAAGGCCTGATTGTCCGTGAATTTAGCTGTTCGCAGTCGCTCAATTAACGGCCTATAATGCAAATTACATGTTTTGCTCTATGTGGGTAAAAAAAGGACCTTTCTAGGTGAGCACATTCTTTTGATTATTTATTTAAATTTATTGGAGAGGCTCATTAGGAATGACGAAAAAACAAAAGAAGCAGCAAGAGCTCAACAGTTGTAACATTTCAAATGTCTCGGCAGGCACATCAGTTGAAGAATTGTCAATAAATCGTTATCTGACAGTATAGCTATAATTTTAGCAACAGTAAAGGGCAATTTCACTGCTTTATAAGGTCTAGCGGTTAGTATGAAAGCAGTAGAAAACCGATTAACGGAAGTGTAAAAATCAGTGACGGATTCAAATAAGAAAATTTCTGAATTAAAGCTGCGAGTTTCTACCGTAGAAGATGAAGCGTCAAATCTGAAGTTGCAAATTTCGGTTTTGGCTAGTGAAAATGCAAAGATAACAACACTGTTTTTCACAGGTAAGTAAAACCTCCGACGAGTAGAAGGTAAAGAAACGCGTAAGAATGTGATTTTATTTTAACTAAAATAAATTTTACATAGCTTATTCGTTTGTAATATTTATGTATTTTTTTTGTTTTTTGTTGTTGTCTTGGGGTCACGCAAAGGAGTGTATTGTTTATGTTTTTTTTTGTTTGTTTTTTTTGTTGATTTTGGTATATGGTCTCATTCTCCATATTTTCTTATTCTCCATATTGTCTCTTTATTTTCTTTGAATTTAGCACAGCCTCGCGAGCTTCGCTTATGTTGTGCTATTCATTAAGAAATGTTTATTTCTAATAAAATTGTTCTACTACTACTACTACTACTAAGGAACGTTTCGGCGAGTGACGCAGCATCAGCAGAAGTGGTGCTCGGAAAGCTCGTCAAAGATGGGCTTGACTATGAACCTATTTGCGATTATTCAGTTTGGAATATGGAAAGGAGAAAAAATACATCAAAGTTGAGATGCACAACACAGAGACTCCACTGGCACTGCTGAAAAATACTAAAAAAATAATAGAAAAGTTGTTATGAACTTTTCTAATATTTATCTGACAGATTATATGCCACTTTCTGTTAGAGAGGCTCGTCGGAAATTACTGGCACTTAGAAAGAAAATTAAGGGCTGCCAAATCCGTGAATTGGACGTCCGTGAGCTGGACCAGTAGTGTGGAATTCTTTACCAATGAGTATAAGGTTATCTGAAAATGTTAGCCAGTTTAAAAGTAGACTGAAGAACCACCTTCTGGGTAGAAAATAAGCAAATAATTTAAATGGGATGGCTTATTAATTTGTTTTTTTAAGTATTATTTTTTTTCTCTCTCTTCTTATTCTTTGTTTTCCTGTTGTTTTCTTTTTCCCCCTTTTTTGTTTCATTTCGTTATATTTTTTTAATTCTTTTTAAATGTTGTTGGTATTGGTGCTCATTAATGTTGATCAGCCACTACTAACAAGTCTTTGACTTTCTAAAGTGGCTGATGTGGTTTTTTGTATATTGATGATATGTATAATAAAAAGTGTGTCTCTCTTTGGGTTTCAAATCGGTACCATCTCCTTAGTGCATTCGACGTCATGTAAACGCTCCCGTGGAAAAGTACATGTCTGAGCAGATTTCAGATAATTTTTTAAGAAACACAGTAATAAGTAGTAAAGGTATGCCAATACGATGATAGCCTACGAATTGTGAAAGTATGTATGAGGGGAGTAAAGTATAAGGATGAGTGAATTATTTTGTGAAAAATGAAGTTGATTATTTTGTTTGCATCATTATTTTGGTTATTTATTTATTTTTTAATTTACTGTAGTGCTATTAGATGTGATTTTTAGTTTTTGTTAAATTGTTTTTTAAGTGTGAGTTCGAATGATTAGATATTTATTTTTATTTTTTTATTTTTCCCTCTTCTGGCTATACCTTAATTTTGTTGTTTTGTAGTAGCCTATTTAGCTAGGCTAAGTGCTGCTAAAAGGGAACGGTGATTTTTTTTAAAGGGAACGGACATTCTAGATTACATGAAAACCCATAAATGTAGAACTGCCTCCATGCACAATACCATGACTTCTTGCTATTTTCACTTTTCTAGATATCTCCTTTAACCAGTTCCAAAAAAGGAATTGACGTAAATGTAATGAGGATTATTGTTGGTATTAGTCATATTTCATGTAACACTAGCGCTCCTTGTGTGACATATATCTCTGTATCAGCAAGTTGTACAAAAGTTTACTGCAAGTAAAATAAAATGAATTTAATCAAAATATGAAATTTTTTTCACAATTTGCAAGTTTTGTGCGCACGTATAAATCTGTGAATTGGACGTCCGTGAGCTGGACCAGCAGTGTGGAATTCTTTACCAATGAGTATAAGGTTATCTGAAAATGTTAGCCAGTTTAAGAGTAGACTGAAGAACCACCTTCTGGGTAGAAAATAAGCAAATAATTTAAATGGGATGGCTTATTGATTTGTTTTTTTAAGTATGATTTTTTTCTCTCTCTCTCTCTTCTTATTCTTTGTTTTCCTGATGTTTTCTTTTTCCCACTTTTTTGTTTCATTTCGTTTCATTTTTTTTATTTTGTTTTTTAAATGTTGTTGGTATTGGTGCTCATTAATGTTTATCAGCCACTACTAACAAGTCTTTGACTTTCTAAAGTGGCTGATGTGGTTTTTTGTATATTGATGATATGTATGATAAAAAGTGTGTCTCTCTTTGGGTTTCAAATCGGTACCATCTCCTTTGTGCATTCGACGTCATGTAAACGCTCCCGTGGAAAAGTACATGTCTGAGCAGATTTCAGATAATTTTTTAAGAAACATAGTAATAAGTAGTAAAGGTATGTCAATACGATGATAGCCTACGAATTTTGAAAGTATGTATGAGGGGAGTAAAGTATAAGGATGAGTGAATTATTTTGTGAAAAATGAAGTTGATTATTTTGTTTGTATCATTATTTTGGTTATTTATTTATTTTTTAATTTACTGTAGTGCTATTAGATGTGATTTTTAGTTTTTGTTAAATTGTTTTTTAAGTGTGAGTTCGAATGATTAGATATTTATTTTTATTTTTTTTTTATTTTTCTCTCTTCTGGCTATACCTTAATTTTGTTGTTTTGTAGTTGGCTATTTAGCTAGGCTAAGTGCTGCTAAAAGGGAACGGTGATTTTTTTTTAAAGGGAACGGACATTCCAGATTACATGATAACCCATAAATGTAGAACTGCCTCCATGCACAATACCATGACTTCTTGCTATTTTCACTTTTCTAGATATCTCCTTTAACCAGTTCCAAAAAAGGAATTGACTTAAATGTAATGAGAATTATTGTTGGTATTAGTCGTATTTCATGTAACACTAGCGCTACTTGTGTGACATATATCTCTGTATCAGCATGTTGTACAAAAGTTTACTGCAAGTAAAATAAAATGAATTTAATCAAAATATGAAATTTTTTTCACAATTTGCAAGTTTTGTGCGCACGTATAAACTGTGCCAACCAATTCTCTTTTTCTATTGTTATCAGTTTCATCATGCAGCAGTAAGAGACCGAGTTTTGGCTCTGGAGGGAATTATAGACACAAAAACGATATTCAGTGTAAGTGAATACATTTTCCCTTTGGGAATGTTTACCCCCCCCCCAAATCTGATTTACACAAGAAAAAATTTTGTAGAATTTTTATAGAATTCGTTTTCTTAAACGAACAGACAAAAGGAAAGGTAATTTTCAAACTCTAGGAGTCTAGGACAAACTCTAGGACCATTGTCAACAAAGTCGTCAATTCTGGGCAGAGCTTTCACAACATGCTGTTGTGTGTTTTTTTACTTAAAAAAACAAATCAATAAGCCATCCCATTTAAATTATTTGCTTATTTTCTACCCAGAAGGTGGTTCTTCAGTCTACTCTTAAACTGGCTAACATTTTCAGATAACCTTATACTCATTGGTAAAGAATTCCACACTACTGGTCCAGCTCACGGACGTCCAATTCACAGATTTATACGTGCGCACAAAACTTGCAAATTGTGAAAAAATTTTCATATTTTGATTAAATTCATTTTATTTTACTTGCGGTAAACTTTTGTACAACTTGCTGATACAGAGATATATGTCACACAAGGAGCGCTAGTGTTACATGAAATATGACTAATGCCAACAATAATCCTCATTACATTTACGTCAATTCATTTTTTGGAACTGGTTAAAGGAGATATCTAGAAAAGTGAAAATAGCAAGAAGTCATGGTATTGTGCATGGAGGCAGTTCTACATTTATGGGTTATCATGTAATCTAGAATGTCCGTTCCCTTTAAAAAAAAATCACCGTTCCCTTTTAGCAGCACTTAGCCTAGCTAAATAGGCTACTACAAAACAACAAAATTAAGGTATAGCCAGAAGAGGGAAAAATAAAAAAAATAAAAATAAATATCTAATCATTCGAACTCACACTTAAAAAACAATTTAACAAAAACTAAAAATCACATCTAATAGCACTACAGTAAATTAAAAAATAAATAAATAACCAAAATAATGATGCAAACAAAATAATCAACTTCATTTTTCACAAAATAATTCACTCATCCTTATACTTTACTCCCCTCATACATACTTACACAATTCGAAGGCTATCATCGTATTGGCATACCTTTACTACTTATTACTGTGTTTCTTAAAAAATTATCTGAAATCTGCTCAGACATGTACTTTTCCACGGGAGCGTTTACATGACGTCGAATGCACAAAGGAGATGGTACCGATTTGAAACCCAAAGAGAGACACACTTTTTATTATAATTATCATCAATATACAAAAAACCACATCAGCCACTTTAGAAAGTCAAAGACTTGTTAGTAGTGGCTGATAAACATTAATGAGCACCAATACCAACAACATTTAAAAAAAATAAAAAAAATATAACGAAATGAAACAAAAAAGGGGGAAAAAGAAAACAACAGGAAAACAAAGAATAAGAAGAGAGAGAAAAAAAAATAATACTTAAAAAAACAAATTAATAAGCCATCCCATTTAAATTATTTGCTTATTTTCTACCCAGAAGGTGGTTCTTCAATCTACTTTTAAACTGGCTAACATTTTCAGATAACCTTATACTCATTGGTAAAGAATTCCACACTACTGGTCCAGCTCACGGACGTCCAATTCACGGATTTGGCAGCCCTTAATTTTCTTTCTAAGTGCCAGTAATTTCCGACGAGCCTCTCTAACAGAAAGTGGCATATAATCTGTCAGATAAATATTAGAAAAGTTCATAACAACTTTTCTATTGTTTTTTTAGTATTTTTCAGCAGTGCCAGTGGAGTCTCTGTGTTGTGCATCTCAACTTTGATGTATTTTTTCTCCTTTCCATATTCCAAACTGAATAATCGCAAATAGGTTCATAGTCAAGCCCATCTTTGACGAGCTTTCCGAGCACCACTTCTGCTGATGCTGCGTCACTCGCCGAAACGTTCCTTAGTAGTAGTAGTAGTAGTAGTAGAACAATTTTATTAGAAATAAACATTTCTTAATCAATAGCACAACATAAGCGAAGCTCGCGAGGCTGTGCTAAATTCAAAGAAAATAAAGAGACAATATGGAGAATAAGAAAATATGGAGAATGAGACCATATACCAAAATCAACAAAAAAAAAAAAAAAAAAAAAAACATAAACAATACACTCCTTTGCGTGACCCCAAGACAACAACAAAAAACAAAAAAATACATAAATATTACAAATGAATAAGCTATGTAAAATTTATTTTAGTTAAAATAAAATCACATTCTTACGCGTTTCTTTACCTTCTACTCGTCGGAGGTTTTACTTACCTGTGAAAAACAGTGTTGTTAACTTTGCATTTTCACTAGCCAAAACCGAAATTTGCAACTTCAGATTTGACGCTTCATCTTCTACGGTAGAAACTCGCAGCTTTAATTCAGAAATTTTCTTATTTGAATCCGTCACTGATTTTTACACTTCCGTTAATCGGTTTTCTACTGCTTTCATGCTAACCGCTAGACATTATAAAGCAGTGAAATTGCCCTTTACTGTTGCTAAAATTATAGCTATACTGTCAGATAACGATTTATTGACAATTCTTCAACTGATGTTCCTGCCGAGACATTTGAAATGTTACAACTGTTGAGCTCTTGCTGCTTCTTTTGTTTTTTCGTCATTCCTAATGAGCCTCTCCAATAAATTTAAATAAATAATCAAAAGAATGTGCTCACCTAGAAAGGTCCTTTTTTTACCCACATAGAGCAAAACATGTAATTTGCATTATAGGCCGTTAATTGAGCGACTGCGAACAGCTAAATTCACGGACAATCAGGCCTTAAATTGCCAATTTTCCTCTCTAATAAACGATTATCTTGATATTACTAGTCGATTTTAAAATCTCTTTTCTCTCCTCATAAACACCTGGCAACACATAATAGCCAGGTCAGGATGCAAGCAAATCTACCTGTTCCAATACATTCAGGTAATTAAATAAAAAAAACAAGTTTTTTGTTTTTTTTTCAAGGGCTGCAAGTTACAAGCTTTGACCATTGTTTACATGTAGCAATGGTTATTGGGAAGTGTACACACGTTTTCAGGGGGACTTTTTCGTGTTGAAGGGGAGGAGAAGGCTACGTGGGAGGATCTTTCCATGGAGCAATTTATCATGAGGGAAGAGAACTTCCATGAAGGGGCTGCAAGATTTTTTAGTATTATTTAAGAAAAAGAATGAGAAAAAAAACTTCAGCTGGAAGTAAGGAGCAGCATTAAAACCTAAAAAGAACAGAAATTACTGCGTAAATAAGGGGGTTAGTCCTCCTCCACAATGCATCGCTCTTCACGTTAAAGTGTTTTTAGTAATTTCAACTATTTATTCTACGGCCTTTGGAATTCAGGGGTCATTCTTAAAGAATTGGGACAAAAGTCAAGCTTTACTGTAAAGAGCGAGGTATAGACTAGGGGGTAACCCCTCATATACGTTATAAAAATATACAAAATATTACTAATTAAAACGTTCGTAAAAATAAAAAGATCTAGTTGCCTTTTTAAGTAACCAAAAACTGGGGGGCAACTAGGCCTCCTCCCCAACCACTATTTGTATCAAAATCTTCTGATCGAAGCTATGAGAAAGCCATTTAGCCGAAAAAAAAATTAATATCTAAATTTCGTTTTAATTATTTATGTGCGGTGATCCAAAATCAAAACATGCATAAATTCAAAAACGTTCAGAAATTAAAAAAAAAATAAGTTTTTTGAACTTCAAGTAAGGAGTGACACTAAAACTTAAAATGAACAGAATTTTTCCCGTATAGGAAATGGGTTGTCCCTCCGTAACGCCTTGCTCTTTACGCTAAAGTTTAACTCTTTCTCACAACTGCACTTTTTAAAACAATAATAACTTTAGCGTAAAGAGCGAGGCGTTGCGGAGGTGACAATCCTTTCATATACGGAATAATTTGTGTTCGTTTTAAGTTTTAGTGTCGCTCCTTACTTGCAGTTAAAAAAAACTTGTTTTTTTTTAATTTAGTATCTTCGCAAGTTCGAAATGATAAATCCCTAAGAAAGCCTGGGAGGTTTGTATAAATTTAAGCGTAACAGTTCACCAGGGGCGTAATTAGCCACTGGGAAGGGAGTAACTGTCCCCTCCAGTGCCAAGCTTGTACGCCCCCCCCATCAATTGAAATTTGGTTTGTGCAAAAAATTGTCGAAACTAAGATAATCCTGCATATTTCAAGTATCCAGAGAAACGAGTCAGTTTTCATTAGTGTATCTTTGCCTTTATGGTAATATATGGCTGTCATTTTCAATTAATTTGGGAAAATTTGCTCCAAATTCATCCCTCCCCCCTGGGAATCAGTCAAAATTACTCAACTGCAGCTCACTCGTAGAAGACACGGCAAACCAAAACATCATTTTAAAATTTATTTCCTAATGTGGTAGCACGCTTTCAATTTCTCATTGATATAAATACAATATACAACAAAACAGTTTACAATAGGCTTTGTATGAATTAAATTAAAAAAACTGATTTTTTTGCCAGCCAGAAGAAAAAAAACCAAACATGCATTAATGCATGTTTGGTTTTGGCTCTCCTCACATAAACTATTAAAATGAAATTTGTATATTAATTCTTTTTTTGGCTAAATGGCTTTCTCTTAGTTTTGATCAGACGATTTTGAGAAATAAGGGGTGGAGAAGGAGGCTTAGTTGCCCTCCAATTTTTCGGTTACTTAAAAAGGCCACTAGAACTTTTATTAGTTTTTATTAAACGTTTTTATTAGTAAAAAATATATGTAACTTAAGAATTAACTTGCGTAACAAACTTTCATAATCTTATATTTTTATTATGTATACGAGGGGGTTTGTACCCTCGTTAATACCTCGCTCTTTGCACTAAATCTTAAGTTTTGTCCCAATTCTTTAAGAGTGACCCCTGAATCAGAAAGGCCGTAGAATAAATAGTTGAAATTACTAAAAATAATTTAGCATAAAGAGCGAGGTATTTATCTCCTCCTAAATACCTCGGTCTTTATGCTGAAGTATTTTTAGAACCCCTCATATGCGTAATAATCTCTGTTCGTTTTAAGTTTCAATGCTACTACTTCCTTTCATTTGAAGAAAAACGTTTTCATGTTTATTTTTCATTGTTTGCTTATAGTAATGCTAGAAAATCCTGCGCCCTTTTCATTGAATTTTTCTTCCCCCATGACAGATTCCTCCAAAATAGCCCTCTCCCCTCAGCCCCACCCCCAAACAAAATAAAATCCCCCTGAAAACGTCTGTACACTTCCCAATAACCATGACTATATGTAAACACTATTCAAAGTTTGTAACTTGCAGCCCCCCCAGGAATTGTGGGGGAGTAAGTCATCCCCAAAGACATAGTTATTATGGTTTTTGACTATGTTGAACAAAATGGCAATCTCAAAATTTTCATCCGTTGATTTTGGGAAAAAATGAGCGGGGGAGGGGGCCTAGATGCCCTCCAATTTTTTTGGTCACTTAAAAAGGGCACTAGAACTTTTCATTTCCGTTAGAATGAGCCCTCTTGCGAAATTCTAGGACCACTTGGTCGATACGATGACCCCTGGGAAAAAGAAAAAACAAAAAAACAAACAAATCAACACGCACCCGTGATTTGTCTTCTGGCAAAAAATACAAAATTCCACATTTTTGTAGATAGGAGCTTGAAACCTCTACAGTAGGGTCCTATGATACGCTGAATCTGATGGTGTCATTTTCGTTAAGATTCTACGACTTTCTAAAATATTTTCTAAAATATGGCAAATTTTCTCAGGCTCGTAACGTTTGATGGGTAAGACTAAACTTGATGAAACTTATATATTTAAAATCAGCATTTAAATGCGATTCTTTTGGTGTAGCTATTGATATCAAAATTCAATTTTTTAGAGTTTTGGTTACTATTGAGCCGGGTCGCTCCTTACTACAGTTCGCTACCACGAACTGTTTGAAGCATCTTCGCGTTAGACTCTGGACTTGTCAACACGAATTCTTTGGTTGGGAATATCTTGCTCTAACAATGTCTGGCTTCATACCTTTTAGATTAAAGTCAGTGAATTTGGAATGATTTACGTTTTTAGATGTGAATTTCTGCTTTGTTTTCTTTTTCTGAGTATTGAAATGGGAATACACGCTGTTTTGGGCTATAGTCAAAAGACTGATATTGGGGTAATATTTATATTAACGGACTCTTCAGGTAGCTTAGAAATAAACTTACCTCTATGGTAAAAATTGAATCCTGAATCAAAATTTCCATTTGTGTCAGAAATGAACTTTACCTCCACCCCTATATATACCAATTCAGTGTATATACTTGCACATTAAGGGGGACAGGGGTAAAGTTCAAGCTTGCTTCTGTAGTCAGAAGTGCATCCTGAATCCAGATTTAACATTCATTTACATTGGAAATAAACTTTAACCCTACCTTATATATACCAATTCAGGGTATAGGTACAGGATATATTCCGTTTCAGGGAATATATTTGTACATTAGGGGCGGGGAAGGGGGAATCTTAAAAAAAAGTTAAGCCTTCAAAGGGAACTAATTAGAACGAAGCGTATTAGGAAACAAATTCACACTCCATAATATGTTGAAAAATTTTAGTTAACACATTTGTAGGTGCTTCCACTATACTTCAGCCTAACCTGAACCGTTCAAAGGGAGATGGGACAACTGGTGCAGTTGCTCCGAGTGCCGTGGCTTAGAAGGCGTCGCGGCGGGAGAACTGACTATTTTGATCTAATTTTTCACTTAGATTTGGCTTTATTCTTTGGTTTGTTCTTTGATTAACCTTAAAATGGGGATGTTAAGATTGAGATAAAACTTGTTAAGAGAACAATTCATAGGCTACTTCATAATATGCAGACAATTTTTAGCCTAGTTAACACATTTGAAGACGCTTCAACTATACTATACCACATGTCTAGAGCAAAAGCTTGGGAGAGGGGGTGACAAAGGTGCCAATATTGACCTAACTGACAAATTTATTGTAAAAAATAGAGTAAAAGGAAAAAACGGGATAAGAGGGAGCAAAAAAAAAATTAGAGGGGATCCTCCTGGATCCGCCAGTTCAACCCCAACAACAACCGATCCTTGGTGGGAGAGGGTCGGGTAAGTGTCACTGATACTCAAGGCACCTTGGCTTAGGGGGCACCACAGCTGGGGAATTACCCATTTTCACCTTGATTCGGCTTCTTTTGCTTATATTTGAGTCGGAAGAGAGTTCTGTAAATATTTTGGTAAAATTCTAGTTTAGCTATTTTTGCTATATTGGAAAGGGGTTAGGCTAAGAAAATAAAATTTTAAGGGATCTACAGACTAAAGTATGTCTTGGGAAGGTATTCTGAAGTACCTATATCCACTCCTCCTCCCTCTAGAGGACATTGACCTTTAATAATCTTTGTTTTATTAAAGTGAAACCTTGCAAAATAGATCTTTGGCTTAAATGATGTACAACAAAAACTGTTTTCAGCTTCACAACTTTGCCCAATCCCAATTTATGAGGTTTAAAAGATCTGCAAATACATTTCCTAAATTTAGAAAAAACTCAATTGATATGGCCTAAAATTAAACTCAAATAACAGGAATTGGATTTTCAGAACTTTAACCACAGAGAAAAAAAAGTGATAGCTGAAAATTAAGGTAAAATGTTGTTTTGCCAAAATTTCAATGGATATAGACTTGTCAAATAAGCAACTTTCTAAGACTAAGAAATTAGAACAAGGTGAACAGAGAACCATGGTAATACCAGTAAACGCATCATTTTCACATAATTGACTTAATAATAAAATGAATATACCACTCGATGCCTTATTTTATGCTCTTTCTGAACATAATAATTGCTTCTATCGCAAACTCAAATGTAAGCACTTTTTGACCTATTAAAAACGACGAATCTTCAATTAAAGCATGAGTTATCGGTCGTTTTCGACAAAATAATACTATGTTTTCTCAGCGCCGTTTTCTCGGGCGTTTCCGACAAAATAATACTACATTTGCTAAGTGCCAAAATATTCATGATTAGGTTAGGTTAGGTAAAAAATTGCTTAAATTTGAATTAGCGATATGAGCAATTAATATACTTGTAAAGAGCATAAAAACGGCATCGAGTGGTATGTTCACTTTATTAGTAAGCCAATTATATGAACTGTGATGCGTTTACCGTAATACCTTCTCAGAGCATGTATTTGGCCCTGGATTCATTATTGAAAGTTACATTTTCCTAACCTAAGCCCTCTCCAAGATAGCAAAAAGTAGCTAAATTAGAATCTTACCAATATTTCTCCCCAATCACAACCAACCATAGGAAAAGCTCAATCCCCAACCATCCCCCTCCTCTCCCCAATGTGCAAATATATAGTGTAAATTATAGCTTGTACATCCCATGTAATTTGGTATGATTTACTTCTATTTCAACCGGTTTACACCTAAATCTATGGTGCTTTATAATCTGGCTTCATTTGATTCACTCGATGTGCAAATATTCACAGAGTACATTTTAAGTATTTAATTTTTTTATTTATTAGAAAACCAATATTGATTGTTGGTTAAATATTGAGCAGTTCATATTTCTGACCTACGAATAAAGTGAACATACCACTCGTTGCATTTTTTAGGTTATTTTCTTTTTTTTATTTGATTTTGTATGGTTTTAAACTAATTCCAGGAAATCTTGCTCCAACTCCACGGAAAAATTCTCCCCACAGATATATCCTCTAGATAACCCAATCCTAGTGAAAATTTACCCCAAACGACTACCCTTAACATCTCGTCGCGTAAAATTGAGTCAGCTAAGAGAAAGTATGAGATAGCCTAAGAAGAATTCCGTGTGGGAATTTTGGAAAATTCCCTATTTCTTTTAATAAATAAGAGAGACGCATTGCAAGAATAATTGGAAAATATATAATTTGGGCTATATATTTGCGCACTGGAGGGGGAAGGGGCAAATTATGGCAGATCTGCTTGAAATGTGTTAGCTACAATTATTCTGCATATTATGAAGCAATAATTTTGTTCATTAGGATTAATGTATTTTCATTTCTTGGGTGTGGTGGCTGTAAGACACAAGGACCAAATAAACAAACAAAAACTAGCAAATAAACACGCATCAGTGATCTTTCTTGTGGCAATAAAAATTCCACATTTTTGCAGACAGAAGCTTGAAACCTCGACCGTAGGGTTCTCTGATGCGCTGAATCTGATAGTGGGATTTTCATTAGGATTCTAAGACATCTAGGTTCTATCCCCTTTTTTCAAAAATCAGGCACATTTTCTCAGACTTGTAGCCCTTGATGAGTAAAACCCAACTTAATGAAACTGATATATTTGGAATAAGCATAACAAGTCAATTCTGTTTTCTGATCAAAACTCTGTTTTTTGAGTTTCGGTTAATATCGAGCCGGGTTACTACTTACTTACAGTTCGTTACCACGAACTGTTTGATACGTTTTCCTCTTATTTTAGATACTAAAACTCAATTTCTGATTGAATGATTCTCCTCCAAAGTTTCTAAAACACGAGGCAGAGGCTGGGATGAGGAAGGTGTGGTCCCCCTCCTATACAGAATGAGTTTTGCTTATTTTGGGGTTTAATGTTACTCTTTACTCTCATAATCACACCGTAGACCAAAAATATTCCCAGAAATCAAGAGAGATTAAATATCAATTTCAAATTTTTTAATGTTTTTCAATGTTTTTTGCCCTTCCACCAAAGAACAATATGCCAAACAAAAGTCTTGGATGCGGCCCTGTGGATTTTATATCAATTTTTACCTTCACACTCCCCTCGTCTCTCCCTTAGAACTAATTCTGTATTTATCTGAAGGCTCATTAAGAGTTGGATGTTTTGGTATTAAAATGCACCCTTTGAGGTATCTCCTTCGCTACTTAACTTCAAAACAATAATAGAACCCCATTGTATATGCAAATGTTTGGAGTTGTCGAACCACAGAGAATTTACCTAACACAATGAAAATTTATATAGACGTTAAAAATATTTTGGCTAGTTTGGAAGGGAGGGAGATCCCTCAAAGGGCGTATTTTAATACCAATACATCGAAACTCTCATTGAGCCTTCAGATAAATACAGAGTTAGTTCTAAGTTCCCATTCAGCAGTCAATGGATAAACTTGTCTGACTGCTTTTGCCCAGATACAACGGTTGCTACGCCATGTTGTAGACTATTACGTGATAATTGCTTAAATTAATTGTTACAATATAATCTTGGATATAAAGGAGTGAGTTCTGCGTTCGAGCTAGTTCCTGAGGAATCCTGATGTGGTGTTAGCCGTGCCCTATTAACAGTTTATGCAAATTGCACGCTGTAAACTAGCGTGGGTAAAAAATAAGTTTTTGCAAAGGTAGGTGACATATTATTTTGATAAAGTCAGGATGGGAAAGAAAGCCAGACCCAAACGCAACCGGACAGAAGCTGAGTTATCGGATCCGGTTATGAATTCTACTAGTAATTCGGATACGAGTGTTAATGCGGACTGCCAGAAAACGAATGCAGAGAATATCATTAAAATTTTGGAAATGGTCTAATCTATAAATGTGAACATGGAAACCCTAAAGCAGAGTGTACTTGAAATTCAGAACGATTTGGGTACAGTTAAAAGTTGTGTTATGGTGCTTGAAAATAAAAGTAATGCAACGGACAATGAAATTACAACAGTGAAATCGGAATTTCTAGCTCTGCAAAATATTGTAAAAGCCCAGTCACAGCTGCAATGAGGAAATGAATGTGGTTGTGTCCCAGTCTCTTGTTGATGAAAATCGGGACAAGTTCCATAATTTGCTGTTTTGGGGCCTTAATGATGTACCCTTGAATGAGGCTGCATCTCGGGTTTCTGAGGTGATTGTAGCTGGTTTGTCACTCCTACCTGACAAGTTGCCACCATTCACTGTGGTTCACTGTTCCAAGAATTTTGTTAAGATTAGGGTGGACAGTGTCCAGGCACGTTTTTTGATTCTAAGTAATGCGAAAAAATTAAAAGGGAAAGAGTTCGGTGTTTATAAGTCTGTTTTTATTAGTGATGATGTCTCACCGCGTGTGCGGGTTTTGCGTAAAGAATTACTTGGGTTACGTAAGCGTTTGGCGGATAAAGGTGAGGAATGCTGGGTACCTCCTACCCTACCACCCAGCATCTATGTTAAAAAGGACAACCGTGTTATTAAAGTGCCTTGGTACAATGCTAAGTGTTTGTTGGATTCTATTTTTTTTTTTTTTTTGCAGTTGTTTGAATTAGTGAGTGTTTATTTGTTATTGAAAAGATCAATTAAAAAAAATATTAACAAAATTTAATAAAAAATAAAACATGCTATTTTGTCGCAATAATTATGGTTGTGTGATTGTGGCAATTAGTAGCCGTTGTATTTGGTAACTTGTACATGGATTCGTTACGGGTTAACAAAATACGGCCTGTTTCTTTTTGTGTTTGTTTTTTTCTGAGATGGAAAGTGTAATTCTTTTGTTGTTTGTTATATTCTATTTTGTTCTTGTTTAGTTCTCTTTTTATGGCACTTGGTATTAACCAAGTGACATATAGCAATCGCAAATACTTTCGGTCGGTCGGTCTGTCTGTCGGTCCCGGTTTTGCTACTTTAGGCACTTCCAGGTAAGCTAGGACGATGAAATTTGGCAAGCGTATCAGGGACCAGACCAGATTAAATTTGAAATAGTCGTTTTCCCAATTTGACCATCTGTGGGGGGAGTGGGGGACCGGTTAATTCGGAAAAAATAGAAAAAATGAAGTATTTTTAACTTATGAGCGGTTGATGGGATCTTAATGAAATTTGATTTTTGGAATGATATTGTGTCTCAAAGCTCTTATTTTAAATCCCGACCGGATCTGATGACATTGGGGGGAGTTGGAGGGTGGAAACCTAAAATCTTGGAAAACACTTAGAGTGGAGGGATCGGGATGAAACTTGATGGCAAAAATAAGCACAAGTCCCAGATACATGATTGACATAATCGGAACAGATCCGCTCTCTTTTGAATAGTTGGGGGGGGGGTAATTCTGGAAAATTAGAAAAAATGAGGTATTTTTAACTTACGAACGGGTGATCGGATCTCAATGAAGTTTGATGTTTAGAAGGATATCGTGTCTTAGAGCTCTTATTTTGAATCCCGACCGGATCTGGTGACATTGGGGGGAGTTGGGAGGGGGAAACCTAAAACTTGGAAAACACTTAGAGTGGAGGGATCGGGATGAAACTTGATGGTAAAAACAGACACAAGTCCTAGATACATGATTGACATAAACGGAACGGATCTGCTCTCTGTGGGGTAGTTGGGGGGGGGTATTTCTGAAAAATTAGAAAAAATGAGGTATTTTTAACTTACGAACGGGTGATCGGATCTCAATGAAATTTGATATTTAGAAGGTATCGTGCCTCAGAGCTCTTATTTTAAACCCGACCGGATCTGGTGACATTGGGGGGGGGGGTGGGAGGGGGAAACCTAAAACTTGGAAAACACTTAGAGTTGTGGAATCGGGATGAAACTTGGTGGGAAAAATAAGCACAAGTCCTAGATACATGATTGACATAACCGGAACGGATCCGCTCTCTTTGGGGTAGTTGGGGGAGTAAGTATTGTAAGTATTTTTAACTTACAAACGGGTGATCGGATCTCAATGAAATTTGATCTTTAGAAGGATATCGTGTCTCAAAGCCCTTATTTTAAATCCTGACCGGATCTGGTGACATTGGGGGAAGTTTGGGATGGGGGAACCTAAAATCATGGAAAACGCTTAGATTGGAGGGATCGGGATGAAACTTGGTGGGAAAAATAAGCAGAAGTCTTACATACGTGATTTACATAATTGGAACGGATCCGCTCTATTGGGGGGGGGGGGGGGGGTTAATTCTGAAAAATAAGAAAAAATGATGTATTTTTAACTTACGAAGGAGTGATTGGATCTTCATGAAACTTCATATTTAGAAGGACCTCGTAACTCAGATCTCTTATTTTAAATCTCAACCGGATCAAGCTTAATTGGGGGGGGGGGGCAGTTGGGGGGACCAGAAATCTTAGAAAATACTTAAAGTGGTGAGATCAGGATGAAACTGGATGGGAAGAATAGAAACCTGTCTAAGATACGTGACTGACATAACCAGACCGGATCTGCTCTCTTTGTTGGAATTGGGGGGGGGGGTAATTTTGAAAATTGAGGCAAATTACCAAAGGGTGACCAGATCTTAAGGAAATTTGGTATTTAGAAGGATCTTATGCTTTAAAGTTCTAATTTTAAATTCCGACAAGATCCTGTGACATTGGGGGGAGTTGGAGGAGGAAACCGGAATTCTCGGAAAACGTGAAAATTGGGGTATTTTCATCTTACGAATAGATGATCGGATCTTAATGAAATTTGATTTTTAGAAGGAATTCATATCTCAGAGGTCTTATTTCAAATCCAGACCAGATCTTTTGACATTGGGGGGAGTTAGAGGGGGAAATCTTGGAAAAACACTTGGAGTGGAGGAATCGAGATGAAGCTTGGTGGATAGAATAAACAAATGTCCTTGATACGTGATTGACAGAATCGTACTGGATTCGCTCTCTTTGGGGGATTTGGGGGGAGGGGTTCAGTGATTTGGCGAGTTTGGTGCTTCTGGACGTGCTAGGACGATAAAAATTGGTAGGCGTGTAAGGGAGCTGCACAATTTGACTTAATAAAGTCGTTTTCCCAGATTCGACCATCTGGGGGGCTAAAGGGAGAGGACAAATTAGAAAAAATTAGGTATTTATAACTTACGAGTGGGTGATCGGATCTTAATGAATTTTGATATTTAGAAGGACATCGTGACTCAGAGCTCTTATTTCAAATAATTTTGTTAGAGCTCTTACCATATGATCTCTTGGCTCTTAGCTCTTCTCGCCTCGTCACAAGTGCCATATGAGCTCTTAGCTCTTGTTTTTCTTTTTTGTTTTGTTGTGGAGATGAGGCCATATTACTTTGTTGTAAAACTGTATGAATATGGTTGATGGTGATCGTGGCACCCCGGGCAACAGCTGTCTTAAAATTTTGGAAGCTTCATTTGTGGATTTTGGTAGTATGTTTACGGAGCAGCTCCACCGGAATTATGATATTGGGATTGCTGGTCAATATGTTTCTTGTAATTCAAAGTAACTATTTAAGGATGGTTTGAGGTCCGGGAATGGTGGTGGTGATTCTGAAGATCTCAGAGTTTTCCATCTTAACTGCCAGGGTTTGAATTCATCTTTTAATTTCATAAGCGAGATATTATTATATACGGAGCGATATTGAGGTTTTGGTAAGAAGTGATCTAGTGCTGTTTCACGAGATGTTATTTGAGCCACTTATCCTTCAGCTCAGGCTTAAGCCAAAAGATGTTTATGTTGTTGTACTATATAGACCACCATCTGGGTCTATACCGGCCTTTTTGGATATTTTGGAGGAAAAGTTGGATAAACTACCTACTGGTTCGCACCCATTCTTCATGCTTGGGGACTTTAATATTGACCTTAACAATATGAATTCGAATACTCCTATGGATTACCTACAGCTTTGCATGTCATATAGTTTATTTCCCACTATCAATATTTGTACGCGTGTTACCACTTTAACGACAAAGCTACATGATAATATTCTTTCTAATTCTAAATTTTCAGATCCAGGGGTTATTGTTACTGATGTTTCTGACCATTTTGGGATTTCGGCAAGTTTTAAAGTTTGTTTCCCGAGGCAGCAAGGTCCTAGACTGAAAATGAGTATGTTACCTGTGCTCAACCAGGGTAACTTAGAAAAGTTTAAACAAGAGATTTCTAATGTTGATTGGAATAATAAAGTTGAAAATCTAGATGATATAAATATAAGTTTTCAAAGATTTTATGATACATTGATCTCTATTTTGAGTAAAACTTGTGTAGTGAATCGGACAAGGTCAAGGAAAAAGATGCCCAAAAAGCCGTGGGTGTCACCTAGTCTTCTGCGGTGCATAAATAAGAAAGACCAGTTATATAGGGATTCAATAAGGAATGAAAACGATCCAGTTTGCACAAGAGTTTATAAAAATTATAGAAACGCTCTTAATAAACTTTTGAGTAACGCGAAGAAAAAATATTTTGAGTGTAAATTTAAAGATGCTTGTGGTAACCCAGCTAAAACTTGGAAAATTATTAAAAGTGTTATATCTTCAACAGATCCGGTTCTGCCTGATGAAGTTACTACAAATGATGGGTTAAAATCGAATGAGCCTGCTGTAATTTGTAATGCCCTTTCGGAACATTTTGCAACTGTTGGGGCTCGATTTTCTCGTACTACAGTACCTTCTGATAATGATCCTCCGCTTGAGACTTTTATGGGTACTTCTGTCGATGTATCAATGTATCTAAGACCTGTCACTCATGATGAAGTTCGTAAAATTATCTTTGAGATGAAAAGTTCTTCGGCTGGGAGTGATTCCATTAACCTTCTTGTTTTAAAAGCCGTGTTTCCAAGCATTTCACATATATTAACATACCTTATTAATGCTTGCTTTAAGCAAGGGAAGTTCCCCAATTGTCTTAAAATTGCAAGAATAACTCCTGTGTTTAAGGGTGGTAATAAGAATGATCTGGGGAATTAGAGACCAATTTCATTATTACCTGTTGTTTCACGAGTTTTAGACAAATGTATTAATATTAGAATTTATGAGCATTTGGAGCGTCATAAACTTCTACATAAAAATCAGTTTGGTTTCAGGAAGGGCAGAACAACAGAAATGGCGATTTCATTTATTATTACTATAATTAATGATGCTCTTGATAAAAAGCTTAGGGTAGCTGGTGTTTTTTTGGACTTAATTAAGGCGTTTGACACTGTTGCCCATCGAATATTATTAAAAAAATGTGAATTTTATGGATTAAGGGGTGCTAAATTGAGTTTGCTTTGCAGTTATCTTCAAAATAGACAGCAGTATGTCAATTTACAAGGATTTTTGTCTTGTAAAAATGTTGTTAACTGGGGGGTTCCCCAAGGATCCGTACTGGGTCCGACTCTGTTTTTAATTTTTATTAATGATCTACCGCATGTTGTGAAAGTTCTGCCCAGAATTGACGACTTTGTTGACAATGGTCCGAGTAAGACCCAGCTTACTATGCCCTTATTTGCTGATGATACAACCTTGGTGTGTGTTGCCCCTACAGAAGAACTGCTCATGTCAACGATAAATGCAGCAATGAGCAGGATATGTACATGGCTTAAAATAAACCACCTTGACCTGAATGTAGATAAGTCAAATTTTGTTATTTTCTCTCGATCTCCGAATTTTTACCCTTGGTTTACGGAAATAATTTCGGAGCGGGGAATTATTAAACGAACAAGATTCACCAAATACCTCGGAATCAATGTTGATGAAACCCTATCATTTAAAGATCATGTGAAGTCAGTTTCGAAAATATTGTCACGTAACTTAGGTATCATGCGCAAATTAAAACATATTTCCCCCCAAATGTTCTACGATTGTTATATTTTTCCCTGATTCACCCTTACATTTTGTATTGCTCATCGATTTGGCTTGGTACTTTCCCTTCGATAGTTCGTCCAATCCGTGTGATCCAGAATAATGCTATCCGAGTTTTTTGTGGTGTTGGGAATCAGGAGTCTTTGAGGTCTATGTAGGCCTATAGAGATTTAAATATAATGCCTGCAGCTGGATTACGTGATTTTTATTCGTGGATTTTTATATATAGGTATTACAGAGGTAGCCTTCCTGATTGTTTTACAGGAATATTTTGTGAGAGGTCTGATGCTCACCACCACATTACTCGGATACGAGGTAATACTGAGGTTCTTCGATTAGTTTCAAGTAGGTCTTCTTTTTCACTTATTTACAGAGCTTCAAAACTTTGGAATAAACTGAGTATAGATATCAAGGAAATAGGTAGCCTTGACCAGTTTAAGTCTGATTTACGTGTGGAGTTGCTCGGTAGGTATGCTTTTGAAACAGATTAACTAAAATAAATTTTACATAGCTTATTCATTTGTAATATTTATGTATTTTTGTTTTTTTGTTGTTGTCTTGGGGTCACGCAAGGGAGTGTATTGTTTATGTTTTTTTTGTTTTTTTTTTGTTGATATCGGTATATGGTCTCATTCTCCATATTTTCTTATTCTCCATATTGTCTCTTTATTTTCTTTGAATTTAGCACAGCCTCGCAAGCTTTGCTTATGTTGTGCTATTGTTTAAGAAATGTTTATTTCTAATAAAATTGTTCTACTACTACTACTACTACTATGAATTAAAAAAGATGAGGGTGGTAGTAGAAATTGATGTGTTATCTTCAGTACCGCATTTAGGAGGGGGGGATTTTTTTTTTTTTTTGGGGGGGGGTATTTCATCTGGGGGAAGGGGACAAATCTTTAAAAAATACGTCAATAAGTGTGAAACTTATATTTAGTCCCTCTTGATTTCTGAGAATATTTCTGGTCTACGCTGTTATTATGAAAGTACAGATCAAAACCTCGAAATGAGCAGAATTTATTCTGTATATGAGGGGACTGTCCCTTCCTGATCCCCACCTTTGCCTCATGGCCGTAGTAACTTCGGAGGAAGCTCGTTTGACCAGAAATTGAGAATTCTAGTCCTTTTTTAAGCAAAAGTGATTGAAAACCAACCAGCCGCTGGGGGTATTTTCCAGGAAGGTATTTTTCACGGAATAGTATTTTCAGCAGTAGAGTATTTACCGAGAGAGAGGGGGTATTTTCCGCAGATTATGTTTCGGTGGAGGATAATTTCTGGGGGTGGGTAAAGGCCTAGACCCGTTGACAGTGAAAGGGTGAAGGGAACCCCATTAATAGACATAATAAGGAGAAATGAATCTGCGTTAATGATTTATAACGCCCGGTTTTCTTGGTTTTTGTGACAACAAAGCATCATTTTTATGAATCATCTTGACAGGCATTTAAATCATGACCTTAAAAAACAAACAATTCCAATAAGATTGAAAATGTAAATATTCTAACTTACGTTTTACCCAATGATATTGCCTCACAATTATAGAATACTGAAAAACTGAGTACGGTTGTACAGTCGCACGAGAGTTCAGTTACACGAGGTTTCAGTTGCAGGATGGCAGATTTACACAGGGTTCAGTTGCATGATGGCTCAGTTAAACGGTGCTAAGTTCTGCGGGGCTTGAGTTGCGGCAGAAACCTTTATATTTTTTATTGCGCAAACATTACTGCGGCACAAACTATAAATAAATTAAAAATTTTCAGGGATGGCAATCGGAAGGAAAAATTGACTCCTAGAGTTTGAAAATTACCTTTCCTTTTGTCTGTTCGTTTAAGAAAACGAATTCTATAAAAATTCTACAAAATTTTTTCTTGTGTAAATCAGAGTTGGGAGGGGGGTAAACATTCCCAAAGGGAAAATGTATTCACTTACACTGAATATCGTTTTTGTGTCTATAATTCCCTCCAGAGCCAAAACTCGGTCTCTTACCGCTGCATGATGAAACTGATAACAATAGAAAAAGAGAATTGGTTGGCACAGTTTATACGTGCGCACAAAACTTGCAAATTGTGAAAAGAATTTCATATTTTGATTAAATTCTTTTTATTTTACTTGCAGTAAACTTTTGTACAACATGCTGATACAGAGATATATGTCACACAAGTAGCGCTAGTGTTACATGAAATAAGACTAATACCAACAATAATCCTCATTACATTTACGTCAATTCCTTTTTTGGAACTGGTTAAAGGAGATATCTAGAAAAGTGAAAATAGCAAGAAGTCATGGTATTGTGCATGGAGGCAGTTCTACATTTATGGGTTATCATGTAATCTGGAATGTCCGTTCCCTTTAAAAAAAAAATCACCGTTCCCTTTTAGCAGCACTTAGCCTAGCTAAATAGGCTACTACAAAATAACAAAATTAAGGTATAGCCAGAAGAGGGAAAAATAAAAAAAATAAAAATAAATATCTAATCATTCGAACTCACACTTAAAAAACAATTTAACAAAAACTAAAAATCACATCTAATAGCACTACAGTAAATTAAAAAATAAATAAATAACCAAAATAATGATGCAAACAAAATAATCAACTTCATTTTTCACAAAATAATTCACTCATCCTTATACTTTACTCCCCTCATACATACTTTCACAATTCGTAGGCTATCATCGTATTGGCATACCTTTACTACTTATTAATATGTTTCTTAAAAAATTATCTGAAATCTGCTCAGACATGTACTTTTCCACGGGAGCGTTTACATGACGTCGAATGCACAAAGGAGATGGTACCGATTTGAAACCCAAAGAGAGACACACTTTTTATTATACATATCATCAATATACAAAAAACCACATCAGCCTCTTAAGAAAGTCAAAGACTTGTTAGTACTGGCTGATAAACATTAATGAGCACCAATACCAACAACATTTAAAAAAAAAATTAAAAAAATTAAACAAAATGAAACAAAAAAGGGGGAAAAAGAAAACAACAGGAAAACAAAGAATAAGAAGAGAGAGAGAAAAAAAAATCATACTTAAAAAAACAAATCAATAAGCCATCCCATTTAAATTATTTGCTTATTTTCTACCCAGAAGGTGGTTCTTCAGTCTACTCTTAAACTGGCTAACATTTTCAGATAACCTTATACTCATTGGTAAAGAATTCCACACTACTGGTCCAGCTCACGGACGTCCAATTCACGGATTTGGCAGCCCTTAATTTTCTTTCTAAGTGCCAGTAATTTCCGACGAGCCTCTCTAACAGAAAGTGGCATATAATCTGTCAGATAAATATTAGAAAAGTTCATAACAACTTTTCTATTGTTTTTTTAGTATTTTTCAGCAGTGCCAGTGGAGTCTCTGTGTTGTGCATCTCAACTTTGATGTATTTTTTCTCCTTTCCATATTCCAAACTGAATAATCGCAAATAGGTTCATAGTCAAGCCCATCTTTGACGAGCTTTCCGAGCACCACTTCTGCTGATGCTGCGTCACTCGCCGAAACGTTCCTTAGTAGTAGTAGTAGTAGTAGTAGTAGTAGTAGAACAATTTTATTAGAAATAAACATTTCTTAATCAATAGCACAGCATAAGCGAAGCTCGCGAGGCTGTGCTAAATTCAAAGAAAATAAAGAGACAATATGGAGAATAAAAAAATATGGAGAATGAGACCCTATACCAAAATCAACAAAAAAAAAAAACAAAAAAACATAAACAATACACTCCCTTGCGTGACCCCAAGACAATAACAAAAAAAAACAAAAAAATACATAAATATTACAAATGAATAAGCTATGTAAAATTTATTATAGTTAAAATAAAATCACATTCTTACGCGTTTCTTTACCTTCTACTCGTCGGAGGTTTTGCATACCTGTAAAAAACAGTGTTGTTAACTTTGCATTTTCACTAGCCAAAACCAAAATTTGCAACTTCAGATTTGACGCTTCATCTTCTACGGTATAAACTCGCAGCTTTAATTCAGAAATTTTCTTATTTGAATCCGTCACTGATTTTTCCACTTCCGTTAATCGGTTTTCTACTGCTTTCATACTAACCGCTAGACCTTATAAAGCAGTGTAATTGCCCTTTACTGTAGCTAAAATTATAGCTATGCTGCCAGATAACGATTTATTGACAATTCTTCAACTGATGTTCCTGCCGAGACATTTGAAATGTTACAACTGTCGAGCTCTTGCTGCTTTTTTTGTTTTTTCGTCATTCCTAATGAGCCTCTCCAATAGATTTAAATAAATAATCAAAAGAATGTGCTCACCTAGAAAGGTCCTTTTTTTACCCACATAGAGCAAAACATATAATTTGCATTATAGGCCGTTAATTGAGCGACTGCGAACAGCTAAATTCACGGACAATCAGGCCTTAAATTGCCAATTTTCCTCTCTAATAAGCGATTATCTTGATATTACTAGCCGATTTTAAAATCTCTTTTCTCTCCTCATAAACACCTGGCAACACATAATAGCCAGGTCAGGATGCAAGCAAATCTACCTGTTCCAATACATTCAGGTAATTAAATAAGAAAAACAAGTTTTTTTTAGCTGAAAGTACGGAGCGACATTAAAACTTAAAACAAACAGAAATTACTTCGTATATGAAAGGGGCTGCTTCCTCATCAACGCCCCGCTCTTTACACTAAAGTTTGACTCTTTCTCTCAACTCTGCTTTTTAAAACGGTATAAACTTTAGCGTAAAGAGCGGGGTGTTGATGAGGAAGCAGCCCCTTTCATATACGAAGTAATTTCTGTTTGTTTTAAGTTTTAATGTCGCTCCGTACTTTCAGCTAAAAAAAACTTGTTTTTTTTTTAGTTCTGAACGTTTTTGAATCAATGCATGTTTTGATTTTGGCTCTCCGTAGAGGAATAATTAACACGAAATTTGCAAGTTTTTTTTTTTGGCTGAATGGCTTTCTCATAGTTTTGATCGAATGATTTTGAGAAAAAAAGGAACGGTGGAGGAAGCCTAGGTGCCCTGCGATTTTTTGGCTACTTAAAAAGGCAAGTAGAACTTGTTAATTTTTTACGAATGTTTTTATTAGTAAAAGATAAACGTAACTTATAAATTAGCTTACGTAACGAACTTTTGTAATCTCATGTTTTTATTACATATATGAGGGGTTCACCCCCTTGTCAGTACCTCGCTCTTTACACTAAAAATTAAATTTTGTCCCATTTCATTAAGAGTGACCCCTGAATCACAAAAGCCGTAGAATAAACAGTTGAAATCACTAAAAATACTTTAGCATAAAGAGCGAGGTATTAGGAGGAGGTGACCCCTCATATGCGTAATAATTTCTGTTCGTTTTAAGTTTTAATGCTGCTCCTTACTTCGTTGAAAAAACTTTTCATATTTATATTTTCATTGTTTGTTTTTTTAAGTAATGCTAGAAAATCCTGCGCTCCCTTCATGGAAATTTTCTTCCCCCATGAAAAATTCCTCGATGGAAAGTTCCCCCAACATATCCCCCTCTTGTCAACCCCTCCCCCAACCAGAAAATCCCCCTGAAAACGTCTGTACACTTCCAAATAAGCTTTACTAAATGTAAGCACTGGTCAAAGTTTGTCACTTGTAGCTCCTCCCACGGGGACTGTGGGGGAGTAAATCGTCTCCAAAGACATATTTATAAGGTTTTTCGGCTATGCTGAAAAAAATGGCTATCTCAGAATTTTGATCCGTTGACTTTGGAAAAATAATTAGCGTGGGAGGGGGCCTAGGTACCCTCCAAATTTTTGGTCACTTAAAAGGGCACTAGAACTTTTCATTTCGGATAGAATGAGCCCTCTCGCAAGATTCTAGGACCACTGGGTCGATACAATCACCCCTGGGAAAAAAAACAAAACAAATGAACAAACAAACAAACAAATAGTCGGCTAAGGATCATGATGGCTTATTTGCTAATCACCTCAAACTTGCTCCTTCTTCTTTTCTTATTACTCTACTGGCATTTTTCAACCTTTTACTTACTACTGGTTTAGTACCATCGTCATTCTATATTGGCATAGTTACGCCTATTCCTAAGAGCGGGAAAAAAGACTTGTCATCTTGTAGCTCCTAGAAGCCAATTACTAGGGGTTCTATGATTGGGAAAGTGTTTGAGTTGTGTTTGAAGGATCTTCTTGAAATTCTTGACACTGGTTCAAATCAAGTTGGTTTCAAGAGAGGTTTGGGATGTGACCACGCCCATGCATCTTTCAGCAAAGTTATTGAAGAAGCGAGAATCTCTGGTCAACCGCTATACGCCCTCTTGATTGATATCAAAGGGGCCTTTGATAACATTTCTCATGTATCCGCTCTGCTTACTTTAATCCATGCTGGATTGCCCCTAGCTGTCATACGAGTCCTTCGCTCCTGGTATTCTGGTTTAAAGATCCGTATCTGTCCGAGTTCGTCTTCATCTCAGTCCAAATTAATTCAAGTGGGTTGAGGAATTAGACAAGGAGGAATTAATTCTTCTTATATATTCAATTCTTGTTTAGCTACTGCCCTTAATTCTCTTTCCTTCTCTTTTGTTTCATTATCTCGAAATCTATCTTACATTGTATATGCTGATAACATTATCCTTCTAAGCCGATCCAAGTCTAGTCTTGTTTCTAATTTTAATATTTTAATTAATTGTTTAAAAGATTTGGGCCTTTCTATCAGTTTTGAAAAATGTCAATTTTTTGTTGTAAATTGTTTAGAGGATAATGTCAGGGCGACTCTCGATTGCGGCAATGGTATTATTTTTCAGTTGTCGCCAATAGTCACTTATTTGGGATTACCTTATGCTGCTTCGAAAAGAGGTTTCAAACCAGTCCTGGTTCAGCATGTTCAGATGAAACTACGCAAGGCATTTGGTCTTTTAATTCGTTTTCGGGGTCTTTACCGTCGGGACGTCCTTGGTCGTATGTATAGCGCTGTTGCTCTGCCTCACGTATTGTTCCCGTCCCTCCTCTTCCGAAATTTCAGACCTTCTGATCTTTCGCCCATTAAAGTTTCTTATTTTAAATTTTGTAAATTTTACTTGGTTTCCCCCTTTCTTTTGGGTAACACTGATATTGTTTTAAAGCTTAATGTGAGGGATCCTGTAGTCTGTATAAAGAAAAAAGCATAAAACATTTGAAGATAAGGCGAAAATTAACCTTTCAGGCCACAATTTATTTCCATTTTTTAGTATCAGTTCTGGCTCTTCATGATTTATAGGCTAATCTATTTAGCAAGTGTTTTTGTATCTTTTTTTTTTTTTTTTTTTTTTTTAAAGTGTTGGATCAATATTTGATAGGTTTTGATTGTAAGTGTTATCATTTGTTATTTCTTTATATTATATTGTAGCGTACTCATCATTTGTTTTAGGGAAATAAAGAAAATAAATAATAAATAAAAATAAACACGCATCCGTGATCTGCCTTCTGGCAAAAAATACAAAAGTCCACATTTTTGTAGATAGGAGCTTGAAACTTATACAATCAGGTTCTCTGATACGCTGAATCTGATGGTGTGATTTTCGTTAAGATTATATGACTTTTAGGGGGTGTTTCCCACTATTTTCTGAAATAGTAAAAATTTTCTCAGGCTCGTAACTTTTGATGGGTAAGACTAAACTTGATGAAACTTATATATTTAAAATCAGCATCAAAATGCAATTTTTTTATGTAGCTATTGGTATCAAAATTCAATTTTTTAGAGTTTTGGTTACTATTGAGCCGGGTCTCTCCTTACTACAGTTCGTTACCACGAACAGTTTGATTAATAATAGTTTCACAGTGAAATGTTGAAGTCTTGAAAAAACCAGTCAGACAAGTTTTACAGTAATCCCGTTTACACTTTTCCAATGCGCATTATTGTATAAAAAACAAAACAAAAACTTTCAATGAGTCCAAAAGAGGTGTTATTGCACTAAAGACTGAATGGCTACTGAAAAACCATGAAATTATTTGAAAAATAACTTTGAAGAAACAAGACATGTGGAGATTTAATTCGAAAATCAACTTTTGAGAAGCAAAATCTATGGAGATCTAATAGGAGAAAAATATTTTTTGAGTTCTTTAACTTTGGAAAAACAAAATTTTTGGAGATCTAATTGATAAAAAACTGAGAAACAATATCTGTGGAGACTCTATTGGAAAAACAACTTTGGAGAAACAATATCCATGGAGATCTAAATCCAACCTCTTCCATCTAAATCTCTTTTAGTTCCTTCTTCTAAACCTCCTTCTTCTAAACCAAGAGATCTAAAACCTCTTTCAGGTAACCCCGAATACAATGAAAAAAATTTTTTTTCATCATTCATGCAAAATGACACTGTGAAAGCATAAATTTCATACAAACATTGTAAATCCCTTAGTTGTGAGAAAATCATTTTCTTACGACATCTCTAGCAAAACCAGCATGTTTAAAAAGAATATACCTAGAAAAAGCAAGACTTCGATGAAAATTGCGTTTCGCCAAAATCGCATTTTTTCGCCATTTCACCAAAATGGCTAGTTGGAAAGTATTTCATTTCGTGTCAGGGAGTTGAAGGAAGTGGAAGGGGGATATGCACTTTAATATTAACGGTAAAGCTCGCAAATAAACCAACCTTATTAAAGTCATTTTCACCCACCCAAAGTGTTTACAGTACCCTACAGTCGTTTGCACCCAATGGCGTCGTTGAGGGGAGGAAGCAGTTGCCCCCCCCCAAATTTTTTTTTTTTTTTAAATATGTATAACCTATTAGGTATACTGCTACTAATGCCACTGCTGCTGCTGCAACTACTACACAAGCTAAGGGTATTAAGGTGAAGCTCTCAAGGAACATTAGGTGGACTTTAAACTAAATCAAAACGAACTATGATCATGTAGATTGTCAAAAGGGTGACAAAGCAGTATCAGATTAACGGCTTACATTATTAATTTAGAGCTTTAAGGATAAGTTGTGGCGGATTTTGAACAAGCTAGAAGATACTATGTGTATATTTCTAAAACTACATCTACCGTTACTGTAATTAATGACACTGAGGGCATTAAGTTAAAACTTTTAGGGAACATTTAGTGGAAGTTTCAATTAAACAAAAGAACTATATGTATGCAGGTATTAAAAGGGCATATATGCAGTATCATAGGCAGTGCTGCTCTATTTTAGCTAGTAATATTGATATTTTAAAGGAGCTGATTTGAATGGAAATTAAATGATTTAGCGCCCTCTTTAAGAGTCAAATGTTATTGGAAGGCAATCAGACCTCTTCTTTAGCTCATAATTTTCAAAAACTTCCAATCAAAATGTTAAGACAGCCTTTTTATTCAGCATAGCTGAACGGTCTAGTAACTCAATCTCAATGATAATTGGGTAAGTAAACCCCTCACAGTTTGCACATTATTCTTAAAAACTAAATGTTGCTTTCAACTTAAATAAAAACGCGCTAAGTGTATATTGTTACCAATAAGACAACTCAATAGTATCCCTAGAACAATTGAGAAAGCGTTTCTCCACGCACAAATAACAGCCCAAACTAAAAATTCTTAAAGAAGGAAATGAATGGATTTAACATGTTATTTTTTTCCCTAAAATAGACTGTCAGTAGGCCTACAAAATGATTAAAAATAAATTTAAAAAAAAATCCACAAATTAAGTTTTTCAAAGAAAAGTAAAGAACTCCTTTAAACCAAAAATGAGGAAATTTGAAATCAAATAATTTATCCAAGATTTAAACTACCACAAATCAGCATCAACAAATAAATGAAACCCAAAACGAACATAAATCACAATAGATAACAGAGTCAAATTCAAAACAAGCAGAAAATAACATGATTAGGGCCTAAAAACCCTATGCCCTCTCAAGGAAAGAACATAATTTCTAATTTACTGAGTTTTCTTTTTTTTTATAGTTTTAATGAATCAAAAATAATGAAGATTTTAAGGAATAAATAATAGCATATGTATATTAAACTAACAATGCATATTCACTTGTATTATTTTCAGCAATGTGCCAATTATGTTTTATCCTTGAGAAGTCATGGGGGTTTGAGCCCTACTTATATTACTTTCTGCTCGTTTTGAGTTTGGTTCGGTTAATTATAGTAATTTCGGTTCGTTTTTGGTTTCATCTATTTATTCATGCTGATTTGTGGTAGTTTTATGCTTGGTAAATATTAATCAAAAGCTTTTCTTGTGTAAATCGGGGTATGGATGGTGGTCTCAAAGCGTGGTCTCCTAGTGCTGCATGATAAAAATGATAACAATAGAAAGCGACATTGGATTGGCCACAAAGTTTCTAAATTGTGAGAAAAATATATATATTTTTCTAAAATTCACTTTTTTCTATTATCAGTAGACATTTCGTATAGCAAGCTGATGCGTAGATAAATGTCCCACAAGTAGCACTGGCCTTGTGTGAAATACGACTAATTTCTGTTATAATTTTTAGCACGCTTATGTCAGTTCTTTTTTGGCTGGTAAAAATAAACATTTAAAAAAGTGAAAATAGCGAGAAACAAGCATGGTATCAAACAGTCCGTGGTAAAAAAAAACTGTAGTAAGGAGCGACCCCCTTATTTTCTAAAAAGGGGAACAGCCCTTAAAAGTCATTGAATTTTAATTAAAATCACACCATCAGATTCAGCGGGTCAGAGAACCCTGCTGTTAAAGTTTCAAGCTCCTATCTGCAAAAATGTGGAATTTTGCATTTATGCCAGAAGAAAGATCACTTATCTGTGTTTGTTTGTTTTTTTGTTTTGTTTTTTTGTTTATCAGGGGTTACCGTATCGACTCTGTGGTACAAGAATATCGCAAGAGGGATCATTCTAACGGAAATTAAAAGTTCTAGTGCCCTTTTTAAGCGAACAAAAAAATTAAGGGCAACTAGGCCCCCTCCCGCACTAATTGTTTTCCCAAAGTAATCAGATCAAAATTTTTAGATGGCCATTTTGTTTAGCATAGTCAAAAACTTAATAAATACGTATTTGAGGACGACTTAATCCCCCACAGTCGCCGGCGGAAGGGTTGAAAGTTATGAACTTTGTCCATTATTTACGTATCATTATCGTCATCATTTTATTTATAACCCATCACAAAAAAAAAAACTGGGCTGAAAGCCCAGAAAAAGAAAGAGTCAAAATCAAGAAAAGACAAAAAAAGAGACAACAGAAATAAAAACACACTTTGACAAATACAAACAAGGGATAAACAGAAATTACCGAAGATCTTCTGGTATTCGGTAGTGAAATCGGAATGACTTCTGGTATTCGGTAGTGAAATCACAAATACGCTTCTCAATAACTCCAGCTGTGTTTACTAAATGATACTTTCTTTGCAAAAAAGAGTTACTTATCCAATTAGAAAGTTTCATTAAATACTTTGCAAATTTAAAGTAAAGGAAATGAACTTGCTTTCTTTTGCCACAATTAAGTAAAGACCAAACAGGAGCAAGAGCAAGTAAGTGACGAACCGTTAGGCTATTATATAAGTGAGAACGGTGAACTCTACTTAGATACGAAACGATTGAAGCCAGAGAGGCATATGCAGCGCAGCCCGGATCTGACTGGTATAACTTTTGATTGCCAGGTTTACAGTTTAGGTTAGGTTAAAGGTTTGCTCCAATAGGCATACCCAGGTAAGTAAGGCTGCTAGCAAAAGAAAAGCAAAAGCAAAGGAGATGAACTTGATTTCTTTTGCCATAATTAAGGAAAGACCAAACAGGAGTAAGGGCAAGTAAGTGACGAACCGTTAGGCTATTATATACATGAGAACGGTGAACTCTACTTAGATACGAAACGTTTGAAGCAAGAGAAGCATACGCAGCCCGGATCTGACTGGCATAATTTTGATTGCCAGGTTTACAGTTTCTTTCAGGTTTTCTCCAATAGGCATACCTAGGTAAGTAAGGCCGCTAGCAAAAGAAACATCAGAGCCGGATAGACTTGTTGAATTTCTATTCCATATATAGTTCAATGGTAGAACACCTGTTTTATCAAACAGTTCGTGGTAACGAACTGTAGTAACGAGCGACCCGGCTCAATAGTAAACGAAACCATAAAAAACGGATTTTTTGATACTAAGAGATACATCAAAAGAATCAAATTTTCATGCTGATTTTAAATATATAAGTCTCATCAAATTTAGTCTTTGTCTTATTTGCCTTATTTTGGAAAATAGGGGGAAAACACCCCCTAAAAGTAATAAAATCTTAACAAAAATCACACCATCGCATTCAGTTTATCAGTAAACCCCATTGCAAAAATTTATCAGTGAACCCTATTGCAAAAATTTCAAGCTCCTATCGACAAAAATGTGGAATTTCGTATTTTTTTCCAGAAGACTAATCACGGGTGCCTGTTTATTTGTTTTTTTTTCCAGGGGTCATCGTATCGACCAAGTGGTCCTAAAATGTCGCAAGAGGGCTCATTCTAACGGAAATGAAAAGTTCTAGTGCCCTTTTTAAGTGGACAACAAAATTGGAGGGCATCTAGGCCCCCTCCCACGCTCATTATTTCCCAAAGTCAACGGATCAAAATTTTGAGATAGCCATTTGTTCAACATAGTCAAAAATTATAATAACTATGTCTTTGGGGATGACTTACTCCCCCAAAATCCCCGGGGGAGGGGCTGCAATTTAAAAACTTTAACCAGTGTTTACATACAGTAATGGTTATTGGGAAGTGTACATACGTTTTCGGGGGGATTTTTTTGGTTTGGGGGGGGGGGGTTAGGAGAGGAATCAATTTGATAGGATCTTTCCTTGGAGGAATCTGTAATGGGGGAAGAGAAATTCAGCGAAAAGGGTGCAGGATTTTCTAGCATTACTATAAAAAAACAATGAATAAATAAACATTAAAAAGCTTTTTCAATTGAAAGTAAGGAGTAGCATTAAAACTTAAAACGAACAGAGATTACTACGCATATGAGGGGTTCTTCTCCTCCTAGATACTTCGCTCTTTATGATAAAGTATTTTTAGTAATTTCAACTATTTATTCTACGGCCTTTCTGATTCAGGGGTCATTCTTAAAGAATTGGGACAAAACCTAAGCCTTAGTGTAAACAGCAAGGTATTAAGGGGGGGAAAACTCCCTCGTATACATAATAAAAATATAAGAATATAAGTTTGTTAAGTAAGTTAATTCTTTAGTTACGTATATTTTTTAGTAATAAAAACGTTCGTTAAAAATTAAAAGTTATAGTTGCATTTTAAGTAACCAAAAAATTGGAGGGAACCTAAGCCTCCTTCCCCACCCTTTATTTCTCAAAATCGTCTGATCAAACCTAAGAGAAAGCCATTTAGCCAAACAAAGAATCAATATGCAAATTTCATTTTAATAATATATGTGCGAAGAGCCAAAATCAAACATGCATTAATTCAAAAACATTCAGAGATTAAATTTAAAAAAAACTATTTTTTTTAACTGAAAGTAAGGAATGACATTAAAACTTAAAACGAACAAAATTACTCCGTGTATGAAAGGGGCTGTTCCCTTCTCAACGCCCAGCTCTTAACGCTAAAGTTTTTTACTGTTTAATAAAGTAGAATTGAGAGAAAGGGGACAGCCCTTTTCATATACGGAATAGTTTCTGTGTTTTAGGTTTTATTGTCGCTTCTTAATTTCAGTTAAAAAAAAAAAAATTATTTAATTGTACATAGGGACGGTTTTGACGGATTACAATGATTACTCATCGAAAGTTACGAGCCGGAGAAAATCTGCCTTATATAAGAAAATAGGGGGAAACACCCCCTAAAAGTCGTAGAATCTTAACGAAAATCACACCATCAGATTCAGCGTATCAGAGAACCCTACTCTAGAAGTTTCAAGCTCCTATCTACAAAAATGTGGAATTTTGTATTTTTTGCCAGAAGACAAATTACGGGTGCGTGTTGGTTTGTTTGTTTTTTTTTGTTTTTTTTTTTTCTTTTTCCCAGGGGTCATCGTATCGACCAAGTGGTCCTAGAATGTCGCAAGAGGACTCATTCTAACGGAAATGAAAAGTTCTAGTGCCCTTTTTAAGTGACCAAAAAAATTGGAGGGCATCTAGGCCCCCTCCCACGCTCATTTTTTTCCCAAAGTCAACGGATCAAAATTTTGAGATAGCCATTTTGTTCAACATAGTCAAAAACCATAATAACTATGTATTTGGGGATAATTTACTCCCCCACAATCCCTGGGGGAGTGGCTGCAAGTTACAAATTTTGACCAGTGTTTACATATAGTAATGGTTATTGGGAAGTGTACAGACGTTTTCAGAGGGATTTTATTTTGTTTGGGGGGTGGGGCTGAGGGGAGTGTGCTATGTTGGAGGATCATTCCTTGGAGGAATCTTTCATTGGGGAAGAAAAATTCAAGGAAAAGGGCGCATGATTTTCCAGCATTACTATAAGAAAACAATGAAAAATAAACATGAAAACGTTTTTTCAAATGAAAGGAAGGAGTAGCATTGAAACTTAAAACGAACAGAGATTATTACGCATATGAGGGGTTCCAAAAATACTTTAGCATAAAGAGCGAGGTATTTAGGAGGAGATAAATACCTCGCTCTTTATGCTAAAGTATTTTTAGTAATTTCAACTATTTATTCTACGGCCTTTCTGATTCAGGGGTCATTCTTAAAGAATTGGGACAAGACTTAAGATTTAGTGTAAAAAGCGAGGTATTAACGAGGATACAAACCCCCTTGTATACATAAAAGATTATGAAAGTTTTTTACATAAGTTGCTAATTTATAAGTTACGTATGTTTTTTACTAATAAAAACGTTCGTTAAAAATTAAAAGTTCTAGTTGCCTTTTTAAGCAACCGAAAAATTGGAGGGCAACTAGGCCTCCTTCTCCACCCCTTATTTCTCAAAATCGTCTGATCAAAACTAAGAGAAAGCCGTTTAGCCAAAAAAAGAATTAATATACAAATTTCATTTTAATAATTTATGTGCGGAGAGCCAAAACCAAACATGCATTAATTCAAAAGCGTTCAGAAATTAAAAAAAAAAAACTAATTTTTTTAGCTGAAAGTAAGGAGCGGCATTAAAACTTAAAACGAACAGAAATTACTCCGTATATAAAATGGGTTGTCCCCTCCGCAATCCCTCGCTCTTTACGCTAAAGTTTGACTCTTTGCCACAATTCTACTTTTTAAAACAATTAAAAGCTTTAGTGTAAAGAGCGAGGGATTGCGGAGGGGACAACCCAATTTATATACGGAGTAATTTCTGTTTGTTTTAATTTTTAATGCCACTCCTTACTTTCAGCTAAAAAAATTAGTTTTTTTTTATTTAATCTAATTAGCAACAATATTGTTTCCAAAACCAAGAAAGAACTTCAGATTTTACTGTTCTCTAAGTACAGCTTGAAGTTCAGTTCCAGTGTTGCCAGGCTGCCATTTGCTTCAGAGACTTTTTGGTGAAGGAAATCACCGACAAATGCCAGCTTAAGCAATCTAATCGTCTTTACAAATTGGCCGTGACAACACCTGTCCTAGCTGCTACTGCCAAAAGAATATGTAGCAAGCTAAGGTTTGTTAATAATTTGCTAGGAACTGTCTCGAATAGATTCACTCGAGTTTTCGGCAAATGAAAAAGACCTCACCGATGCCTCTGACTTGCCTCTGACTCTGATTGACTGAAAAAAACAAAACAAGATTGCCCAACACTACTCCACTTTGAACAAGGGGTGAAAATAAATTTTGCTGTTTTTAATTACACATTTACGTATGAGGCATTCCACTTTAGTTTCTGATTTGTCTCCATAGATAGGCATAAATGATAAAGGATTAATGTATAATAAATTGTCATGAGTCGTACAATACGATTTTGAAGTCATTTAAATGGACCTCTTCCCCCGGAGCCTGGATGCTTCGAATCACCCTTGCGTGCAGGAATACTCTTAGTCCAATGCATGTGGTATTTTATATTATCTTGCTTATAGAAAAAGGGCCTAAAAGTTTGGGAAACTTATCAGACTAGAAATTTGCCTGAAATAAGAAATATGCTGAAAATAAATCACTGACGCTATCTTGCGTTAAATGTTTTTTTTTGCAATGAACTGCTGCAAAATGCCGTATTAGATACTATACAGCGCTGGGAAGCATAAAAAAAAGAGGTATTAAGTCATCAGGAGGTATAGTAGCTCAAAGTTAACCTACCTAAGTTATTCAGATAGCCCTTGCTTTGATATCCTTCTTATAGTTTACAGATTCTTTACTGTTTTAAGTCAATTAAAAAAAAAAATTGCCCTGTTTTGGGATAGAACAAAGTTCGTTCTTCATACCCAGTAGACAGGCCCTACTTTAAAATATAGGTGACCACCAACAGCACTAGAAACCAAGAGGTGCCAAGTGGGTGACAGACGCAGGGTTGCCAACTAGAACTTTTTAAGTCAAAACGAGACATTCCCATGTGCCTAGACACAATGGCATAAAAGGGAAAAAAGTTATACATATTAGAAATTTGGAATATAAGATGGCAAAACAAAACGAATTTTGTAAATTTTAGACATTAAACGAAACATTTCCCAACATATTATTTAAAAAAATGTCATTCTTCACTTAATTCGTGATTTTTCTCGGTATTTTATTTTTTTAACATCCTCATTTTTTCAAAAATGTTGTAAGTAAGGAATTGTCCCCAAAGTAAGGGATTTACATGTTTATATACATTTCATGCTTATTCAACTAAGTAATCTTGCATGAATGCTTATATGGATTTGTTTTCGTTTTCATCGCATTTGATATGAACTAGCCGCTTTGAAAGAAGTTTGTTTGCAAGGCGTCTTTCGGTTATAACTGGCAAAAAACTAATCTCTAGTTTTTGAGGTTTCAAGATTGAAACATAGTAGTTAAAAATGACATATTTTAAGATGGTCACGGGTTTTAAGAAAACCTGTAAAAATGCAATAAAAAAATTCTGAACTAACATTGCAATACGAAAAGAATGCAAAATTTATATACTTATTCAATTAGCTAAGGCTATGCTTGGCATAAATGGGTTTCTTTCTTAAGAAAACACATAAAATACAAAAAAATTGGAATATTTCGTGATTAGCAATCCAATACGAAAAGAATGCAGAATTTACGTACTCATTCAAATAGCTAAGGCTAAGCTTGGCAAAAATGGGCTTCTTTCTTAAAAAACACATAAAAGTATAAAAAATTCGGAATATTTCATGATTAGCAATCCAATACGAAAAGAATGCAAAATTTATATACTCATTAAAATAGCTAAGGCTAAGCTTGGCAAAAATTAGCTTCTTTCTTAAGAATTTTTATCCATTGACGCAATGTAGAGTCGGTTTCTTTCATAGCTTAGCAAAAGACAAGACAAAGACAAGTGACATAATAGATGGAAAATACATAATTTGGGCTATATATTTGCATATTAGGGGAGGTAAGGGTAAATATTTTGACAGTGTGATTATGTGGCGTAATTTCGTAAAAATAGTGGATGAAAGGAGGGGAGGGGGAGGTGGAGCCTATTTTCCCAAATCAAGAGAAAATGATAGTAAAAACTATAAAAATAAGCCATTTGAAGGTACTATCTAGTACTATTAAATAAAAAAACAAGTTTTTTCAACTGAAAGTAAGGAGCGACATTAAAACTCAAAACGAACATAAATTACTTCGTATATGAAAGGGGCTGCTTCCCCATCAACGCCCCGCTCTTTACGCTAAAGCTTGACTCTTTCTCTCAACTCTTCTTTTTAAAACAGTAAAAAGCTTTAGCGTAAAGAGCGGGGCGTTGATGAGGATGCAGCCCCTTTCATATACGAAGTAATTTCTGTTCGTTTTGAGTTTTAATGTCGCTCCTTACTTTCAGTTGAAAAAACTTGTTTTTTTATTTAATTTCTGAACGTTTTTGAATCAATGCATGTTTTGATTTTGGCTCTCCGCAGAGGAATAATTAAAACGAAATTTGCATTTTTTTTTTGGCTTTCTCATAATCATGATCGAATGATTTTGAGAAAAAAACGAGCGGGGGAGGAAGCCTAGTTGCCCTCCAACTTTTTGGTTAATTAAAAAGGCAACTAGAACTTTAAATTTTTTACAAATCTTTTTATTAGTAAAAGATATACGTAACTTATAAATTAGCTTAAGTAAAGAATTTTTTATTCTTATGTTTTTATTACACATATGAGAGGGTTCGCCCCCTCGTCAGTACCTCTCTCTTTACACTAAATCTTAAATTTTGTCCTAATTCATTAAGAATGACCCCTGAATCACAAACGCCGTAGAATAAATGGTTGACATTACTAAAAATACTTTAGCGTAAAGAGCGAGGTATTACGAGGAGGTGAGCCCCTCATATGGGTAATAATTTCTGTTCGTTTTAAGTTTTAATGCTGCCCCTTACTTCCAGCTGAAAAAAACTTTTTCATATTTATTTTTTCATTGTTTTTTTTTTAAATGCTAGTAAATCCTGCGCTCCCTTCATGGAAATTTTCATCCCCCATGACAAATTCCTCGATGGAAAGTTCCCCCAGTATATCCCCCTCTTCTCAACCCCTCCCCCCAACCAAAAAATCCTCCTGAAAACGCCTGTACACTTCCCAATAACCATTACTATATGTAAGCACTGGTCAAAGTTTGTAACTTGTAGCCCCTCCCACGGGGACTGTGGAGGAGTAAGTCGTCTCCAAAGACATAGTTATAAGGTTTTTTGATTACGCTGAATAACATGGCTATCTCAGAATTTTGATCCGTTGACTTTGGGAAATTAATTAGCGTGGGAGGGGGCCTAGGTGCCCTCCATTTTTTTGGTTACTTAAATAGGGCACTAGAACTTTTCATTTCCGTTAGAATGAGCCCTCTCGCAGCATTCTAGGACAACTGGGTCGATACGATCACCCCTGGGGAAAAAAAAACAACAAATAAACACGCATCCGTGATCTGCCTTCTGGCAAAAAATACAAAATTCCACATTTTTTAGATAGGAGCTTGAAACTTCTACAGTAGGGTTTTCTGATACGCTGAATCTGATAGTGTAATTTTCGTTAAGATTCTATGACTTTTAGATGGGTGTTTCCCCCTATTTTCTAAAATAACGCAAATTTTCTCAGGCTCTTAACTTTTGATGCGTAACGTGATGAAACTTATATATTTAAAATCAGCATTAAAATGTGATTCTTTTGATGTAGCTATTGGTATCAAAATTCCATTTTTTAGAGTTTTGGTTTCTATTGAGCCGGGTCGCTCCTTACTATAGTTCGTTACCACGAACTGTTTGATAAAGTGCTATAAAGGTAAATATATTTTTAAGAAAACTAATCTGTTTCTGTTGATGCTTAAATTATGCAGGATAATTTTAGTTTTGACAAGATTTCGGAAAAAAAATTAAGCTGAGGGGCAAACGGGGTCTGGGGGAAACTGAGGTCTGGGAGGGACAGTTCCTCCCTTCCCCATAGCAAATTACGCCCCTCATTGTGAAGTTAGAAAACAGTTCTTACTTCATAATATACAGATTAAATGTACTTAACACATCTTGCACTCAGACCCACTATAATTTACCCTCACCCCCCTAATGTGCAAATATATATCCCGAATTGGTTTCTAAAGTAGAATATTTTTATCATACTTAGGTATATTTATTAGGATTAGCCTAATTTCCCTTCTTGAGTGTTGTCGCTATATCAGATAAGTATGCAGGATAAATATATCACCCGAACTTCCTTGATTGACTGAGGACATGGTGCTCTCTTAGCTAAGTCTGGCATTGTTAATAAGAGGAGGGGGAGTAATTGAAATTTTAGATAGAATTAGGGAAGAACTTTTCGTCATAAACCCTTTTTGGGTAATTTTATTCAAATAAATTTTATTGTCCCCCATACTTCATGATTTTAACACCTTTTTTTTTCATCTCAACAAAATCCTAACCCTCCCCCAAAGGTTCCATGGTTTGGCACCCCTTTTTTATGAAGTAGTGAGTTTATGATCTTTAAAGTTCGAACTGATAAATCCCTCAGAAAACTCAGTTGATTTTTATTATTCGAAATGAAACAGTCCACCCGCTGAAGACACGCCAAACAAAACACCTTTTCAGAAGGGAAATTAATGTGCTAAGTGCTAGCACACTGCTTATTAGTAGATCAAACTCTCATTGATACAAATAAACAGGTTAGACAGGCTTTGTATGAAGAAGCCTGAGTCAGAGTCTGCGCGTCAGAGTCTGGACTCTTTCCAACATGAATTCTTTGGTTGAGAAAAATCTTGTCTGAGAGTCTGACTTAAACACTTTGGATTGTAGTTGAATTTGAAATGATTTCAGTTTTTTAGATGTAAGTTTTTGTTTTTTTGTTTTTTTCTTCAGTGTATTGAAATGTGGAATAACCGCAATTTTGGGTCATAGTCAACAGACTGATATTGGGGGTAATGTTTATATTAACGGACTATTCTGTCTGCTTAGAAATAAGCTTACCTCTAGGCTATAGTAAGAATTGGATCCTGAATCAAATTTAACATTCATGTGTCAGAAATGAACTTTACCCCCACCCCTATATACACCAATTCAGAGTATGTTCTTGCACATTAAGGGGGATAGGGGTAAAGTTCATAGTTACCTCTATAGTCAGAATTGCGTCCTGAATCCAGATTTAACATTCATTTAGGCTACATCGGAAATAAACTTTACCCCTACCTTTTCTATACCAATTCAGGATATATTTCAATTCAGAGTAAATATTTGTACATTAGGGGTAGCGGCGGGGGAATCTCAAAAAAGATATTAATCTTCAAAAGGAACTATCAAGAGAGAGAGAAAAAAATAGTTAAACACATTTGAAGGTGCTTCCACTATACTTCAACCTAACCTGGGTAAAATTCTAGTTAATTGACTTCTTTCTATCTCAGAATTGATTTAGGTTAGGAAAATGAAACTTTCAGGGATGAATCTACAGACTAAAGTATGTCCCGGGAAGGTATGTTGAAGCAACTATCTCCACTCCTCCCTCTAGAGGTCCCTGACGTTTAAAAATGTGTTTGCTATAAAAGTGAAACCTTGCCAAATAGATATTCTGCTTAATTGAAGTACAACAAAATTGTTTTCAGCTTCATAACTTTGCCCAATTCCATTTTATAAGGTTTTAAAAATAGGCTATGCAAATGCATTTCCTAAATTATAAAAAAAAAAATATTGATATGGCTCAAAATTCTACTCAAATAACAGGAATTGCATTTTCAGAACTAAAGGCAGAGAAAAAGCAACTAGTAACTTAAAATTCAGGTAAAATGTTTTGTCTAAATTTCAATAGGTATAGACCTGTCTTGAAGGCAAATTTCAGGGCTCTCTAAAGGGAGAAGGAGCGGATGTGGGTACTTTTAAATACTTTCCCGGGACATACTTTAGCCTGTAGACCCATCCCTGAAAGTTTCATTTTCCTAGCCTAAACCCTTTCCGAGATACCAAGAAGTCAATTAACTAAAATTTTACCCTAACCTGTTCTGTTCGAGGGATGGGGCAAGTGGGGCAGTTGCTCTGAGTGCCTTGGCATAGAAGGCGTCGCGGCGGGAGAATTGATCATTATAATCTAATTTTTCACTTTAATTTGGCTTTATTTTTCTTATTTTTGAAATGGGAAGCAAGGGGAGGGGGCTATAATTAACTTTTCTCCTGACACCATCAACCCCAGGACCGGTTCTGCCCCCTCTGTTTCCTAATGTGCATATATTTAGCGTAAATTATTGCTTGGGCCATTCCCTAGAAGAGTGGTTCTCAAACTTATTTAGACACTGTACCCCTTTATAACCAAATTTTATTTTAGTTAGCCTACACCTCAGTTATCGCTACAAAGTAAACTATAGATATAATATAGGCTCAATTGAAATTGTCAGTCCTAGAGGTAAAGGGATGGGTTTTTTTTTTGTTAGCCGGCCACTTACCCCTTACAAATTTTGCGTACCCCCAAGGGGTGCGCGTACAACAGTTTGAGAACCACTGGCCTAGAGAACTAACTGTAGAGAAAGGAACATGCTAAGAAAACAATTGTTGTTTCATAACTACTACTACTACTACTACTAATAACTCACTGCAGCACCAAGCCGCCTGAGGCCAACACAGCTACGCACGCTCCTCCTCCAACCTAATCTATTTAAAGCCTCCCTCTTTACACCCTCCCAGGAAGTTCCCATTTCCTTTAAATCCTTATTTATGACATCCTCCCAACCCAGACAAGGACGACCTGCTTTCCGTGTAGCCCCAGACGGTTGGCCAAAAAGGACAATCTTCGGTAATCTGTCATCCTTCATCCGTAGAACGTGGCCTAGCCATCTCAACCTTTCTTTCATTATAGCCCCAGAAAGCGGGATTGAACCACACTTTTCGTACAACCTACTGTTTGAAATACGGTCAGTCAGCCGGGTACCCAGAACAATCCGTAGGCAATTTCTCTGGAAAACATCTAGTAAATTTTCATCTGCTTTTCGGAGTGTCCATGCTTCAGAGCCATATTTGACCACTGTCATCACTGTAGCTTCCAATATTCTAATCTTGGTTTGTAGGCTTATCTTTCTATTCTTCCAAACTTTTTTTAACTGTGAAAAAACACCCTGAGCTTTAGCTATTCTACTTTTAACATCTTCACTGCTCCCACCATCTTTACTAATAATACTACCAAGGTAACTGAAGCTCCCAACCTGATCAATCTTTTCGTTACCTAAGGTCACCTGTTCATCTTCACTTATTCCTAACCTTAGTGACTTAGTCTTCTTAACATTAATTTTCAAGCCTATTTTAGCACCCTGAACTCGTAAAACCTCTAAAAATTCATTCATTTTGCTCACACTTTCATCTAATATGCTTAAATCATCAGCATAATCTAAGTCCAGGAGCGTTCTTCCTCCCCATTTGATTCCATGGGCTCCAATTGCCTTTCCTGTGCTCCTTAAGACGAAGTCCATCAAAATGATCCATATAAAGGGGGATAGAACACAACCCTGCTTAACTCCTGATTTAATACAAAACCAGTTGCTAACCTCATTTCCTAACTTAACCGCAGCAGTATTATTCTCGTACATAGCGCAAATCACTTTAATGTATTTTTCTGGTATACCATATAACGATAAGACCTTTGTTAACGCTGTTCTATCAACAGAATCGAAAGCTTGCTCATAATCGATAAAACTAAGGACCAAAGGTGTTTGACAACGAAGGGACTTCTCAATTATTAACCTAAGAGTGAAAACATGGTCGACACATCCTCTACCTTTTCTAAAACCGCATTGCATTTTTTAACGTCGTAACATTCCAAGTTCCAATTTTCATGTTCTTTAAATCTTTGAAATTATTTTGGCCTCAAGAAAAGCAGTGATCCCGGATACCAGTGCAGGATGGGGACCAACATATCTTCTCAAGTCTACACCGAAGCGCTTAAGCCGGCTTAGAACCGGACAGCAAGAAGTCCCTGGGACCTCCAGTAAGTTGGAGGCTTTGTGCAATCCTGGGCCCATCTTGGTCACAACATGGTTTTCAGCACTTGGCGATGCTCTTCTATCAACAAGAGTCGAAATCCTGCACAGACAGTCCCAAGCCTATTACCTCCGACTCATTATATATTCATGCCTACAAATATTATGCTACTACGGGGAGGCAGCCCATAGTAGATAAATTAGCTAGGAAGAGGTTTTTCAGCCCGAAAACGCCCATCAAAACAAACCAAGCCCAGAAAATTATCCAATACTCAGAATCCCGTACGAGTGCTGTGTTGTTTACTAGGCTATAATTTCCTCGAGGGGCGCCACTCCTCAAGTGGGAAAAATTGACCGCAAGTTTCCCAGTCTTGCAGGTACCCCGAAAGGGTCGAGGCAGCCCTTTACAGAGGCCGTTGTCCATAAATCTGGATCTTACGCCCTGCCGCAGTTGTCCTCCTATAGAGGATCCTCCCACGATGGTGTTCTGCTTCACCATGCAATTTAACCCATTACTGGGAGAAGGTTTGTAACTCATCTGACGTGTGAACACGGCAGTTGGCCCTGCTGAGTGTACATTTGAGGGGCCTTCTTCCTCCTCCACCTGAAATTATGACCCCCAGGGGAGGGTTTCCCAGTTTCTATTATGGGCCCCACTGGGACAAGGTCCTACTTGGCCTAAGCCTCCTATGGAGCTACTCTACCTATCTATAGGGCTTACATATATACATATATATATATATATATATATATATATATATATATATATATATATACATATATATACATATATACACATACATATACATACATATACATACACACATACATATACACATACACACATATACACATACATACACATATACTCACTAACGTGCAAATATATACCCTGAATTGGTATAGGCTAGGTCTGTATATGGTGAATATTAATTTCCTTTCTGATGCAAATGCACAATAACTTTGGATTCAGGATGCAATTCTGACTATAGAGATAAGTATTTTTCTTACTTGAAGTGTATGTGCAGAATTAGAAATTCTGCTGGTACTACAAAAGTAGACCTAAGTAGCCAATTTAGCCTGTCTGAAACATCTCACAAGCCAACACCTTATAAAAAACACCTTTGATAATTTAAATGAATAAGAAAACTTATTAGAAATTCTGCTGATACTGCAAAAGTAGACCTAAGTAGCCAATTTAGCCTGTTTGAAACATCTCACAAGACAACACCCTATAGAAAACACCTTTGAGAATTTAAATGCAGAAGAAAACTTATTAGAGACTCTGCTAATACTGCAAAAGTAGACCTAAGTATCCAATTTAGCCTGTTTGAAACATCTCACAAGCCTACACCCTATAGAAAACACCTTTGACAATTTAAATGAATAAGAAAACTAGTTAAAAACTCTGCTAATACTGCAAAAGTAGACCTAAGTAGCCAATTTAGCCTGTTTGAAGCATCTCACAAGCCGACACCCTGCGCCCCCTTAATTGAAATTATCTTCCCCCATGAGAAGTTTCTCCATAGAAATATCCTCCCACGTACCCCCCCCCCTCAACTCTCCCCCTAAACCAAAAAAATCCTCCTGAAAACGTCTGTACACTTCCCAGTAACCATTACTATATGTAAACACAGGTCAAAGTTTGTAACTTGCAGCCCCTCCCACGAGGACTGCGGGGGAGTAAGTCGTTTCCTAAAGACATAGTTATTAGGTTTTTCGACTATGGTGAATAAAATGACTATCTTGAAATTTTGATCCGGTGACTGTTGGGAAAAATGAGCGTGGGAGGGGGCCTGGGTGCCCTCCAATGTTTTTGGTCACTTAAAAAGGGTACTAGAACTTTTAATTTCTGTTAGAATGAGCCCTCTTGTGACATTCTAGGACCACTCAGTCGATACAATCACCTCTGGAAAAAAACCCAAAAAAACAAATAAACACGCATCCGTGATTTGTCTTCTGGCAAAAATGCGAAATTCTACATTTTTGTAGATAGGCGCTTGAAACTTCTACAATAAGATTCTCTGATACGCTGAATCTGATGGTGCGATTTTCGTTAAGATTACATGCCTTTTAGGGGGTGTTTCCCCCTATTTTCTAAAATGAGGCAAATTTTCTCAGGCTCGTAACTTTTGATGGGTATAACTGATCTTGATGAAACCTATATATTTAAAATCAGCATTAAAATGCGATTCTTTTGATGTAACTTAGAGTTTCGGTTACTATTGAGCCGGGTCGCTCCTTACTACAGTTCGTTACCACAAACTGTTTGATTACAGGCTTTTTAGGAAAAGTTTTTTTGTCTGAATAGCCTACATTTAAAATCTATTTGAAGTGCTTTAAGCTGCCACAGTAGTAAATCCAATCCTCGCTTAGATACCTGGTTCAGGGAATCTGAAATATCAGCTGGAACATTAACTGTAGTATATTAGATACAAAGAATTTTATTAAATTGGCTGCATGGATCTTGATCAGTTGTTCTGTACCTTTATGATTGAGCATACCCTTAATGCTTTGTTTAAGGTTGACGCATCGATCTTTAATGTCAATTTAAAGCTAATTATTTAACTTTATCTAAAAAAATTAGTTGGGGGGAGGGGGGTTGTGGTTTTAAGTTATATGAATATATTCATTCAGAAAGCTGAGGGTGATTAAGAAAAAGGAACATTATTTTGTTTCTTTCATTATAAAGAGACTCATTTTAAATTTACATATGAGTTCATAAAAGGAAACTTTAGATAGTTGTTGCACGAAATTCGCTTTAAATACTACTTAAACCACAAGTTGATAGAATTTTCGTCAGGTCATTCTTACAGAGCCACAGGGGCTTCAATCTTCCTTGGCAGGTGGAGGGTCCTATTGCCACTGTACTTTAGTCACTGGCAGCGCTGATGTGGGCACAATGGATTATCTTTTATATTGTTCTTTATCAAAGCAGTTTGTATAGCCCAAAGTTCAGATCCCAAGCAAATTTATGGCACATGTAGGGCTGACTTCACGTGCCTTTGGATATCCGGCTAGCCACAGAGAGCTAAATACACCAAACGATGGTTGGGTTATCAGCCCTCTTCCTGAAATTCATTGCTACGAATGGAACTAGAATAGCCTCGGATACCTCACTCATTTACCCTAGTGGACCCAGGCCTGCCCAAGAACGTACCTTTTTAACATTGCTGACAAAGGTGGTTTAAACCTGCGGAATAATCATGGTTAACACATTTTGCATATACTTTGCCTCCCTATACTTTGCCCCTCCCCTCTAATGTATAAATATAGCCAAAATTATGTATTTTAAATGCATTCGGCCACCATAACTTATTTTTCCAGTTTTTATTTCGTCACAGTTGATTCAATTTACAGGCACACTCACAGCCTACATAGACATTTTCTATATAGGCTTTGAGTACACGGGTTGAAACAAGAGTGACGCACTGCGAGAATAGCTGGAAAATATATTCGGGTTATATATTTGCGCATCGTCTGGGGGGGCTGGGGGTAAAGTGTAGCGAGGCTAAATGCAAAATGTGTTATACTATTCTTATTCTGTAAACTGTGATTAAAGAATTATTTTCTTAGTATGCTTCCACCTCTCCAGTTAGTTCTCTAGGAAAATACCGTCTGGGTATTTCCCAAGTATTTGGCCACGAACCTCTATTGTTTCAACCCGTGTACTCTAAATCCATGGTTGCCAGTGTTTTGAAGGAAACAGTTTAAAAAATAGAGTTGGGACGAAGTCATACTTTAGCATAAGGAGAATTACTCAGAGGAGGGGACAGCCCCTTTCATATACGGAATAATTTCTATTCGTTTTAAATTGTAATGTTGCTCCTTACTTTTGATTAAAAAAATTTGTTTAAAAAAATTATTTTCTGAAAGTTTTTAAACTAATGCAGGTTTGAATTTGGCTCAACTTACATGAAAAATTAAAACAGAATTTGCATATTAATTTTGGCAAAGTATCCCCCCCCCCCATGTAAAGTTTATTTGGAACGCTCACCTCCAGAAACTACCCTATCAATGTGAAAATCTTCCCGTATAAAATACCCGCTCCCGTACCGGAAAATATTTCCTCGAAAAAATATCTGTATACTTCCCAATAACCAATAGACTATGTAAACACTAGCCAGAGTTCAAAGCTTTTAGCCTTTGCCTCGTAGGTGTTGAGGGGTCAAGTTATCTTTAAAAACGTAGCTATAAATTTTTTTTTAACAATTTTTAACCAAAATTGGCTAAAAGACCTTTCCCCAGGGTCTATTGGTGATCGTGTTATCTCCAGAGCCATAGTTATTTGGCCTTTCAACTATGCTGAACGAAATGGCCATCTCGAAATTTTTACCGGATGATTCTAAGAAAAAGGAGGGAGGGGTGTATTTGCCCTTTAATCTTTTTGGTCTCTTAAAAAGAGCACTAGAACTTCATTTTTCATTCAGACGATCCCTCTCCCAATATTTAAGGACTACTGCGTCGATATCATCACCCCTGAGAAAAAACAAAACAAACAAATAAAAAAACAACAACAAATAAACACGCATCCGTGATCTTTCTTCTGGCTAAAAAGATGTGATTTTCATTAAAATTCTTTGACTTACAGGGGGTCTTTCCCCCTTGTCTCGCATATCAGGCAAATTTTCTCAGGCTGGTTGCTTTTGATGGGTAGACTCAAATTTAATTAGACTTATATTTTTGAAATCATCATAAAAAGCCAGTTCTTTTTATATATCCATTGTTGTCAAAATGCCGTTTTTTTAAGTTTTGGTTACTATTGAGCCGGGTCGTTCCTTATTTACAGTCCATTACCACGAACTTTTTGACTTATTCAAACTAACAAAATTCACCTTGTCTCCGTGGCTACTACTTTCATTGTGATTTGATATTCAGAATGCGGAGTTTTTGTTAACTTTTTAATCTGAGTTGGTAATAAGGATGTATTTCTGGCTTTTAGAAGCCGGATGAGAAACAAGAAGGGGATAACCATAGTTCAAGACACGGATTATAATATTATTGTGGTCCAAGACTCCAAGGAAGGTAAATGACCAAATAGATATAGTAAAGTAGTCGCAATATGGCTGTGCAAAGGATATATCAGGAACGCTAAGAGCATTAAGTTGAAACTCTCAGGGCTACGGCTACTACTACAATTATTAGATGCACTAATAGAGTATAAAGTAAAAACTTTCGAGAAATTTTAGATTGAAAAAAATAAATAAAATGAAAAGGCACAATGTAACTGCTGGTTTTCAAAGTGATAAAGCGCATATTTCTGCAAGTACCATTACAAAGCCGTCCTTAGCGCTCGAAAAAGGAAAAACAAAAGTGAAATGCCAGAAACATTAACTAAAGCCGAAGCATTGAAAATCTCATTCAGAAATTAGATCATACAAGCAGTCTTGCTAGCGATTGATGCAGTCTGTCTAATGACCGGGTTCTTATTAGTTATAGCAACCACGCAAATGTTGGGAGACCGTGAAGTTAGAAAACAATTCTTACTTCATGATATTCAGAATAATTGTAGCTAATCCCGTTTTTCATGCAGACCAGCTGTACTTTACCCCTCCCCCCTAATCTACAAAAACGAAGCCCAAATTATATAAGTCAAATGCATTCTGTCACCTGTCACTTATTTTCCGGTTCTTGTTTCGTCACAGTGATTCAATTTACAGGAACAAAGGTTGAATTAAGAGAGCCGCATTGGGAGAATATCTGGGAAATATATAATTTGGGCTATATATTTGCACATTAGGAGGGGGCTGAGGGGAAGTATAGCGGGTCTGCATGCAAAATATGTTAGCTATAATTATTCTGTTTTCTGTTTTCTAGCTTCACTTCATGAGTGTGGTCGCTATAATTAACTTCCTTGGTGTGGTCGCTATAATTATCAAGTACCCAGATTTGCTTTAAAACTGCGAGCTGGTATTGTTTTCATATTGTATAATTTTTTCCTGGAGAAAGGAAGGAGTGACATTAATACTTAAAAGAACATAAATTATTGCTCATCGGACAATAGGGGAACTAGCCTACCTGTTACTCATCCCTCGATCTTTACGACGAATTAAATAAAAAAAAACAAGTTTTTTTAAATGAAAGTAAGGAGCAACATTAAAACCTAAAACGAACAGAAATTACTAAGTGTATGAAAGGGGCTTTTCCTCCTCAACGCCCCGCTCTTTACGCTAAAGTTTGACTCTTTCTCTTAACTCTATTTTTAAAACAGTAAGAATCTTTAGCGTAAAGAGCGGGGCGTTGAGGAGGAAAAGCCCCTTTCATATACTTAGTAGTTTCTGTTCGTTTTAAGTTTTAATGTTGTTACTTACTTTCATTTAAAAAAAAACCTGTTTTTTTTTAATTTAATTTCTGGACGTTTTTGAATTAATGCATGTTTTGATCTTGGCTCTCCGCACATAAATAATTAAAACAAATTTTCCTATTAATTAATTGCAATTAATCGGAAGATTTTGAGAAAAAAGGAGCGAGGGAGGAGGCCTAGTGGCCCTCCAATTTTTTGATTACTTAAAAAAGCAACTAGAACTTTTAATTTTTTACAAACTTTTTCATTGGTAAAAAATATACATAACTTAAGAATTAATTTACGTAACGAACTTTAATATTCTATGTTTTTATTGCGTGTATGAGAGGGTTCAACCATCGTCAATACCTCGCTCTTTACCCTAAAGCTTAAATTTTGTCCCAATTCCTTAAGACTAACCTCTGAATCACAAAGGTCGTAGAATAAATAGTTGAAATTACTGAGAATACTTTAGCGTAAAGACTGAGGTATAACGAGAAGGTAAACCTCTCATATGCGTAATAATTTTTGTTCGTTCTAAGTTTTAATGCTGCTCCTTACTTTCAGTAGAAAAAACTTTTCATATTTATTTTTTCATTTTTTTTTCAAATAATGCTAGAAAACCCTGCGCCCCCTTCATTGAAATTTTCTTCCTTCATGATAAGTTTCTCCATGGAAATATCCTTCCACGTAACCCCCCCTCAAATCTCCCCCCTAAACAAAAAAAAATCCCCCTTAAAACGTCTGTACACTTCCCAGTAACCATTACTATATGCACACAGGTCAAAGTTTGTAACTTGCAGCCCCTCCCACGGTGACTGCGGAGGAGTAAGTCGTCCCTAAGGACATAGTTATTAGGTTTTTCGACTATGGTGAATAAAATGGCTACCTCAGAATTTTGATCCGGTGACTTTTGGAAAAAATGAGTATGGGAGGGGGCCTAGGTGTCCTTCAATTTTTTCGGTAACTTGAAAAGGGCAATAGAACTTTTAATTTCCGTTAAAATGAGCCCTCTCGCGACATTGTAGAACCACTCAGTCGATACGATCCCCCCTGGGGAAAAAAACAACAAAAAAAAAAAACAAAAAAAAACCAAATAAACACGCATCCTTGATCTGTCTTCTGGCAAAAAATGCGAAATTCCACATTTTTGTAGATAGGAGCTTGAAACTTCTACAACAAGGTTCCCTGATACGCTGAATATGATGGTGTGATTTTTGTTAAGATTGTATGACTTTTAGGGGGCGTTTCCCCCTATTTTCTGAAATGAGGCAAATTTTCTCAGGCTCCTAACTTTTGATGGGTATAACTGATCTTGACGAAACTTATATATTTAAAATCAGCATTAAAATGCGATTCTTTTGATTTAACTATTGGTATCAAAATTCTATTTTGTAGAGTTTCGGTTACTATTGAGCCGGGTCGCTCCTTACTACAGTTTGTTACCACGAACTGTTTGATTTTGAAGTTTTGTCCCAATTCTTTAAGAGCTACTCCGAAATATAAAAAAGCTGTTGAATTTTAATAAGAAAACTCTAAAAGTACTGAAAAATCTAGTGTCTGAAAAAACTTTTATACTCAATATCTGACCTTTTTAAAATCTTGCTGCGGAATCCCCATCTCAGTGTAAAATTCGCTTGCAAAATTCCCTTGAAAACTTTTTTTTCCACAATTTATTCTGTGGAATATCCTTCCCCCCTCGCATAAAACAAACTTTTATGGGCTATGGGGTGTCTTATCAGTCCCATAGACATAGGTATTGGATATTTCTACAATGCTGAATCAAATGGCTCTTCCAAATTTTTATCAGATGACTTCGGGGAAAAAGGAGCTTGGATGGAGGCTAGTCGCCCTCCAATCTCTTTGGTCACTAAAACAGGCCCTAGAACTTTCGATGTTTGTTCGAACAGACCCTATTCCGACATTCCAGGACCGTCGGCTTTATACGATCATCCCTGGGGAAAATTCAACTCAGATCCATAATCTTTGTTCTGGCAAATAACACAAAATTTCATTTGTAGCTATGAACTTGAGACTTTTATAGGAGTGTTCTCTGACATCTAATGAATCTAATATGTTTATATATGTTCATAATATGTTCATAAGCTGAATTTAATAGTGTTATGTTCATTAAGATCATTTGAACTTTTCTCTTTTCTGAAAATAGGGCAAATTTTCTCAGAGTTGCGGCCTTTTGATGGGCAACATTAAAGTTAACAAATTTTTGGTTATTTGGATTGAGCATTGAAGCCAATGCTATTGTTCTATCAATTCTTATCAAAATTCCCTTTTTTACAGCTTTGATTACGTTTGGGCCGAGTCGCTCCTTACTCACTGTTCGTACCACGAACTGTTTGATAAAAAGTAATGCTAGTTTATTCTTGTTGCATTAAATTATAAAACATAGGGTTGATAAAAAATTTCTTATTATCTCTTTTATACCTAAATATTCATATATTTATTTTTAAATTTCAGTTGCCTCCCTTAAAGGTTGTTTTAAGCCATTTTTCGTGGAAATTGAAGTTGTTTTGTCAATCAAAACTAAATGATTTAGGTTTTCAAAGGCATGGAAAGCCAAAGCAGTCGAAATCTTCATTTTTATTTTTAGACGTTAGAGAATTATTCGTACTTTTGTGCTTGCTCAACAACACTCAAGAAGTTTGCTCTGTTTGAGAAAAACCGGTCAACTGTCTGAGAAAAAATTAGTTTTGTCAAACAGTTCGTGGTAACGAACTGTAGTAAGGAGCGACCCGGCTCAATAGTAACCAAAACTCTAAAAAATGGAATTTTGATACCAATAGCTACATCAAAAGAATCGCATTTTAATGCTGGTTTTAAATATATAAGTTTCATCAAGTTTAGTCTTACCCATCAAAAGTTAAGAGCCTGAGAAAATTTGCGTTATTTTAGAAAATAGGGGGACACGCCCCCTAAAAGTCATAGAATCTTAACGAAAATCACACCATCAGATTCAGCGTATCAGAGAACCCTACTGTAGAAGTTTCGAGCTCCTATCTACAAAAATGTGGAATTTTGCATTTTTTGCCAGAAGGCAGATCACGGATGCGTGTTTATTTGTTTTTTTTTTTTTTTTTTTTTTTTTTCCCAGGGGTGATCGTATCGACCCAGTTGTCCTAGAATGTTGCAAGAGGGCTCATCCTAACGGAAATGAAAAGTTCTAGTGCCCTTTTTAAGTGACCAAAAAAATTGGAGGGCACCTAGGCCCCCTCCCACGCTAATTATTTTCCCAAAGTCAACGGATCAAAATTCTGAGATAGCCATTTTATTCAGCGTAGTCGAAAAACCTTATAACTATGTCTTTGGGGACGACTTACTCCCCCACAGTCCCCGTGGGAGGGGCAACAAGTTACAAACTTTGACCTGTGCTTACATATAGTAATGGTTATTGGGAAGTATACAGGCGTTTTCAGTAGGATTTTTTTTGGTTTGGGGGAGGGGTTGAGAAGAGGGGGATATGCTGGGGGAACTTTCCTTCGAGAATTTGTAATGGGAGAAGAAAATTTCCATGAAGGGAGAGCAGGATTTACTAGCATTATTTAAAAAAAAATAATTAAAAATAAAAGTGAAAAAGCTTTTTCAGCTGGAAGTAAGGAACAGCAATAAAACTTAAAACAAACAGAAATTATTACCCATATGAGGGGCTCACCTCCTTCTAATACCTCGCTCTTTACGCTAAAGTATTTTCAGTAATTTCAACTACTTACTCTACGGCTTTTGTGATTCAGGGGGTCATTCTTAATGAATTGGGATAAAATTTAAGCTTTAGTGTAAAGAGCGAGGTACTGACGATGGGGCGAATCCCCTCATATATGTAATAAAAACATGGGAATACAAAAGTTCTTTACGTAAGCTAATTTATAAGTTACGTAAATCTTTTACCAATAAAAAGATTCGTAAAAAATTAAAAGTTCTAGTTGCCTTTTTAATTAACCAAAAAATCGGGGGGCAACTAGGCTTCGTCCCCCGCTCTTTTTTTTATCAAAATCATTCGATCAAAATTATGAGAAAGCCATTGAGCCAAAAAAAAAAATATGCAAATTTCGTTTTGATTATTCCTCTGCGGAGAGCCAAAATCAAAACATGCATTGATTCAAAAACGTTCAGAAATTAAATAAAAAAAAACAAGTTTTTTTAACTGAAAGTAAGGAGCGACATTAAAACTTAAAACGAACAGAAATTACTTCGTATATGAAAGAGGCTGCTTCCTCATCAACGCCCCGCTCTTTACGCTAAAGTTTTTTACTGTTTTAAAAAGAAGAATTGAGAGAAAGAGTCAAACTTTAGCGTAAAGAGCGGGGCGTTGATGAGGAAGCAGCCTCTTTCATATACGAAGTAATTTCTGTTCGTTTTAAGTTTTAATGTCGCTCCTTACTTTCAGTTAAAAAAACTTGTTTTTTTTTATTTAATCTCAATAAAAAACAATACGATGCTAGTATTCCACCACAAACATCAAAAACAAGAAAATCAATAGGGAATTCTTTTCGTAAAAAAGTGGAAATCTAATTTGAATGAGTACCTTGGCCCAATGTCCCAAGGCCGTCCTCAGAAAAAGATAAACATATAAAAGAAGAAAAGCTTACAATAGCAAACGACCAATAAAACTAAAATTGAAATTTTTTCAAACAGCCCCAGTATCCTTACTTCAATGAAGTTCAACCGGGACTCAACCTAAAACAAAACTACCTGACAGGGGAGAAAGGACATGAATAGGTTTGAAACGAGCTTATGTCAAACGTAGGCCTATGATATTTGAGGAATATAGTAGGAGGGGGACAGAGAGCCTGATGATATTTTTGAAATCAATCAGGGATCTCAATATAACAATTATGAACTACTCGTGTGCGGACAAACTATCGTTGATGCCATGCTCAAAGGTGTATCGAATAGTTTCATACTGTTGAGGCAGCTGCAAAAAGAGTGTATCAAGCCGTTCTCGAGGGTAAAATCAGTAGGAATCTGGACGATCAAAGTATCTTTGAATATATTTGCAATGCATTTTCGATATGCTCCGCTGTGTTGGTCGACAATGGACGACCGCTGTATATAAAAATTAAATAAAAAAACAAGTTTTTCTAAATGAAAGTAAGGAGCGACGTTAAAACTTAAAACGAACAGAAATTACTCCTTATATGAAAGGGGCTTTTCCTCCTCAACGCCCCGCTCTTTACGCTAAAGTTTGACTCTTTCTCTTAACTCTACTTCTTAAAACAGTAAAAAACTTTTAGCGTAAAGAGCGGGGCGTTGAGCAGGAAAAGCCCCTTTCATACACGGAGTAATTTTGTTCGTTTTAAGTATTAATGTCGCTCCTTCCTTTCATTTAAAAAAACTTGTTTTTTTAATTTGATTTCTGGACGTTTTTTAATTAATGCATGTTTTGATCTTGGCTCTCCGTACATAAATAATTAATATGAAATTTGAATAATAATTTTTTTTTGGCTAAATGGCTTTCTCATAGTTTTAATCGGAAGATTTTGAGAAAAAAGGAGAGAAGGAGGAAGCCCAGTTGCCGTCCAATTTTTTGATTACTTAAAAAAGCAACTAGAACTTTTAATTTTTTTACGAACATTTTCATTAGTAAAAAATAGACGTAATTTACGAATTAACTTACGTAACGAACTTTTATATTCGTATGTTTTTATTGCGTATATGAGGGAGTTCACCCCTCGTCCATACCTCGCTCTTTACACTAAAGCTTTAAATTCTGTCCCAATTCCTTAAGAATGACCCTTGAATCACAAAGGCCGTAGAATAAATAGTTGAAATTACTGAAAATACTTTAGCGTAAAGAGCGAGGTATTACGAGGAGGTAAACTCCTCATATGTGCAATAATTTCTGCTCGTTTTAAGTTTTAATGCTGCTCCTCACTTTCAGTAGAAAAAAAACTTTTCATAGGCTATATATTTTTTCATTTTTTTTTAAATAATGCTAAAAAATCTTGCGCCCCCTTCATTGAAAGTCTCTTCCCCCATGAGAAGTTTTTCCATGGAAAGATCCTCTCACGTAACCCCCCCCCACCTCAACTCTCGCTCCCAAATCAAAAAAATCCCCGTGAAAACGTCCATACACTTCCCAGTAACCATTACTATATGTAAACACAGGTCAAAGTTTCTAACTTGCAACCCCTCCCACGGGGACTGCGGGGGAGTAAATCGTCCCCAAAGACATAGTTATTAGGTTTGTCGACTATGATAAATAAAATGGTTATCTCAGAATTCTGATCCGGTGACTTTAGGGGAAAATGAGCTTGGGAGGGGCCTAGGTGCCCTCCGATTGTCTGTTGCAGCTAATGTTTCTAATGGTGCAAATGCTGGTAATTGCTCTTGGGTTTGATTCGAATTAAGAGCAGTGAAACTTTTGGAAACAATTTTATAAATTTCTTGTGACATTTGAACTTCCTGAAATGCTTTTTTAACCCCCTTTGTAGTTTCCTTAGCGGCTTCACCAGAATGATCCTTGAAGGATGCTAAGCTAGCTTCAATGACTCGGTGTTCAGAATGCGATCCATAGCAAAGCAACAAGTTGCTAGTGCCTCCTTTAACATCAGTTCTAACTTTTAGGATCTTAGCTTGCCATAGTGGTTTCCCCCAGAAATTTGCTGAAACCAATTCAAACTGCTTAAATGAGGGCATCATAAGAATAAATTAAACCAAGCGTCGATCAGATGTACTTAATTTAAGTGGGACAAGCCCAAAGAAACAGTCACGATCACCCTGTTGTAAGGTAAA
>NW_027062752.1:0-22500 GCF_032884065.1 Artemia franciscana | reverse complement strand
TTAATTCGGAAAAGTTAGAAAACATGAGGTATTTTTAACTTACGAACTAAGATAAGATAAGATTTATTCATCACGAAACACACATACAATATTACATTTTTTACTATTCCCCCAGAGGCTCTTAGCCACTTACTCACAGAGAGAAGAGCAAAAAGGTGAAGAAAAGAAAATATAAATAAAATAAAAAATATAGAAAACAAAACTAAATAGGCTAATAGATTGAATAGACTAAATTAGTTATGTAGTTCAGTAGATAAAATAGACTCCAATGAAATAATAAGTAAATATATATACATATACCTACATACACGCATATACATGTATAAAAATAGATCAAATAATTTCTAAGAAGCCAAGAATTTTTGATAGTTTTTTTAAACAAACCGAATGAGTGGCACCTTCGAGCTGGTTCGGGCAACTTATTCCTTACAATATGACTCGCAATTAAAGGATTAAAGTCTGACCTTACGCAAGGAGTAAAAGGAACTTGAATATTATTTTTAGTATTGCGAAGATTATAATTATTCTGATCAGGGGTGAAAGAACTGGCTATCGGATCTACCGGATCCGGTTTCTTTGGGGGATGTGGGTAATTCGGAAAAATCACGTATCTAAAACATAAGTTCTAGATACGTTATTGACATAATTTGAACGGATGCACTCTCTTTGGGGGAGTTGGGGTGGGGGGATTTCCAGTGCTTTGGAGAGCTCGGTGTTTCTGGACGGGCTAGGATGATGAGAATTGGTAGGTGTGTCAGGGACCTGCACAAATTGACTTGATAATAGTCTTTTCTCCGATTCGACCACCTGGGGGGCTGGAGGGAGAGGCAAAACTAAAAAAATGAGGTGTTCTTAACTTACGAATGGGTGATTGGATCTTAATGAAATTTGATATTTAGAAGGACCTCGTGTCTCAGAGATCTTATTTTAAATCCCGACCTTATCTGGTGAAATTTGGGGAGTTGGAGGGGGAAACGGGAAATCTTGGAAAACGCTTAGAGCGGAGAGATCGGGATGAAACTTGGTGGGAAGAATAAGCACAAGTCCTATATCCGTGATTTACATAACTGGACTGAATCCACTCTCTTTGGGGGAGTTAGGGGGGTATTAATTCGAAAAAAATAGAAAATTTGAGGTATTTTTAACTTGAGAACGGGTGACCGGATCTTAATGAAATTTGATATTTAGAAGGGACTTATGTCTCAGAGCTCTCATTTTAAATCCTGACTAGAGCTGGTGACTTTTGGGGGAGTTGGAGGGGGAAACCGGAAATTTTGGAAAATGCTTAGAGTGGAGAGATCGGGATGAAACTTTTTGGGGATCCGCTCTCTTTGGTGGAGTTAGGGGGTCCAGTGCTTTGGCGAGTTTTGTGCTTCTGGACGTGTTAGGACGATAAAAGTTTTGGTGTGTAAGTGACCTGCACCAATTGACTTGATAAATTCGTTTTCCCCGATTTGATCATCTGGGGGGCTGAAGGGAGAGGAAAAACTGGAAAAATGAGGTATTTTTACCTTACGAGTGGGTGGTCGGATCTTAATGAATTTTAATATTAAGATGGACCTCGTATCACAGAGCTCTTATTTTAAATCCTGACCGGTATAAAGCCTCTGAATTTTCCTTTTAAATCAATCTATTTATTCTTAGAAGTTTGCTAGAGCTCATACCATATGAGCTCTTGGCTCTTGGCTTTTCCAACCTTGTCACAAGTGCCATATGAGCTCTTAGCTCTTGTTTTTACTATCAAGCAACTGCCTTCTTTGCTACTCCTTTTTCCATTCTACTCCTCCATTCATATTTATATTCATTTGGCTTTCAACTTACTTTGATATTCTGGTTCTTATCCCTGGTTTATTTGAAGTTGCTTTTTATTTCTTAGTATTTTACACTTCTCTATCCCTTTTCTATGCTTATAACTTTTGCTTTTAAGCTGTTACTCCATTTCTAACTCTTCTATTTCCATGTATATTTATAATCTGCTAGGTGATGTATATACTTTGGTATCTCAATGATCCTTTTTGTACTTTCAAGCTGCTGTTCTCTATTTTGTTTCTTTTGCGATTGCCGTTTATTCCATTTATATGTAATTGGTTTTCAGCTTATTTTGACATTTCTATTTTGATCCCTTTTTTATTTAAAATGCTCTTCTTTTTCTCATATTTTTGGTTCTTTTCTCTCCAATCCTTTTTTCCAAGCTTATTTTTTTCAAGTTGTTCTTCCTTTTCACTGTATTCTTTTTCCATGCGCATTCTTTTTTTATTCACCAGATTGTCTATTCATTTTGATATCTCGATCCTCATTGCTTTTTCTTTCAGGCTGCAGAAAGTACTCGAGCTATTGATCGCGGATATAAAAAAACCAAAGAATTCAGCGACGCTTACACCGATCTAAACAATTGGCTTGAAAACGCTGTCAAACCTTTTGACGAAACAGCTCACACCCTTGGCAAAGATCCAGACAAAATCAAACAGCTCCTACAAAAGCATAAAGAATTCCAACGCTCTCTCGGAGCCAAACAACCAACATATGATGCAACAATACGAACTTGAAAACTCCTTAAAGATAGGGCACCAAAAACAGATGAGCCAGCTATTAAGCAGCCGATGACAGATTTAAAAAATAAGTGGCAAGACGTTTGTAATCGTAGTGTGGAACGGCAGAGGAAGCTTGAGGAAGGTTTACTGTTTTCTGGACAGTTTAAGGATGCCCTCCAGGCTCTTCTTGATTGGTTGTGCAAAGTTGACCTGCCTCTGATGAAAGAGGGACCTGTACATGGGGACTTGGATACTGTCATATTCTTCAAGGAACAGTAGAAGGTATTTTTTACGTTTATCTTTTTAAAATTTAATCTCTTCTTTTCTCTCTTCTATCCTCTTCATTTCTATCCTCTTTTTTTTAATCCCTTTATAATATGTTTTGAGTTTTATATTGTCATATAATTTAGCACTATCAATTTTTAGTACATCAATTTGTTTATTTACTAATATTTTTTTTTGTAACTGCAGTCATGTTCCTCAAAGACGAGCATAGAGTATTTTATAAATTTAGGCTTTTTAAATTTTCATTCTCTTTTTTTCTCATTTTTGTCTTTTTTTGCTACCATCTCTCTTTTTTTAAGTCCATTTATAGTATATTTAAAATTTTATATTATTATATAATTTATTACTTTATATTATATTTTATCTGATTTTATTTTATCAAATTTTTTGTTACTGGTACTAGTCATATTCTTCAACGACCAGCAAAGGGTATTTTCTGCATTTATTCTTTTTAAATTTTCAGTCTTTATTCTCACTTCCTTCTTCTTTTCATTTTTTATACGCCCTGCTCTCTTTTTTAAGATTTATTTATTAAGCATTTTTGATTTTACATTTTTCTTGAATATTATTACTGGAGTTTGTTCTTTCTCACTTATTCAATTTAAATTTATCAATTATATATTTTCTATCAGTCTTGTCATATTCATTAAAGACCAGCAAAGGGTATTTTCTACGTTTATGCTTTTTGAATTTCAGTCTTTTTTCTCAGTTCTCCATCTTCTCTGTTTTCTTCTCTGTTTAATTTTTATGGCACTTGGTATTAACCAAGTGACATATAGCAATTGCCAATTCTGTCGGTCTGTCTGTCTGTCTGTCTGTCGGTCCCGGTTTTGCTACTTTAGGCACTTCCAGGTAAGCTAAGGCGATGAAATTTGGCAAGCGTATCAGGGACCGGACCAGATTAAATTAGAAATAGTCGTTTTCCCGATTTGACCATCTGGGGGGGGGGGAGTTGGGGCCGGTTAATTCGGAAAAAATAGAAAAAATGAAGTATTTTTAACTTATGAGCGGGTGATTGGATCTTAATGAAATTTGATGTTTGGAATGATATTGTGGGTCAAAGCTCTTATTTTAAACCCCGACCGGATCTGATGACATTGGGGGGAGTTGGAGGGGGAAAACCTAAAGTCCCGGTTTTAATACTGTAGGCACTTCCAGGTAAGCTAGGACGATGAAATTTGGCTAGCGTATCAGGGACTGGACAAGATTAAACTAGACAGAGTCGTTTTTCCGATTTGACCATCTGGGGGGGGGGGAGTGGGGGCCGGTTAATTTGGAAAAAATAGAAAAAACGAAGTATTTTTAACTTATGAGCGGGTGATTGGATCTTAATGAAATCTGATGTTTGGAATGATATTGTGTCTCAAAGCTCTTATTTTAAATCCCGACCGGGTCTGATGACATTGGGGGGAGTTGGAGGGGGGAAACCTAAAATATTGGAAAACACTTAGAGTGGAGGGATCGGGATGAAACTTGATGGGAAAAATAAGCGCAAGTCCCAGATACATGATTGACATAATCGGAACTGATTCACTCTCTTTGGGGTAGTTGGGGGGGGGGGGGGAATAATTCATAAAAATTAAAAAAATGAGGTATTTTCAACTTACGAACGGGTGATCGGATCTCAATGAAATTTGATGTTTAGAAGGATATTGTGTCTTAGAGCTCTCATTTTAAATCCCGACCAGTTCTGGTGATGGGGGCGGGGAGTTGGGAGGGGGAAACTTAAAACTAGGAAAACACTTAGAGTGGAGGGATCGGGATGAAACATGGTGGGAAAAATAAACACAAGTCCTAGATAGATGATTGACATAAATGGAACGGATCTGCTCTCTTTGGGGTAGTTTGGGGGGGGGTAGGCCTATTTCTGAAAAATAAAAAAATAGAGGTATTTTTAACTTACGAACGAGTGATCGGATCTCAATGAAATTTGATATTTAGAAGGATATCGTGGCTCAGAGCTCTTATTTAAAACCCGACCGGATCTGGTGACATTAGGGGGGGGGAAGTTGGGAGGGGGAAACCTAAAACTTGGAAAACACTTAGAGTGGAGAGATCGGGATGAAACTTGGTGGGAAAAAAACACGAGTCCTAGATACTTGATTGACATAACCAGAACGGATCTGCTCTCTTTGGGGTAGTTGGGGGGGTGGTGGTTAATTCTGAAAAATTAAAAAAAAGGAGGTATTTTTAACTTACGAACGGGTGATTGGATCTCCATGAAATTTGACATTAGAAGGATATCGTGTCTCAAAGCTCTTATTTTAAATCCTGACCGGATCTTGTGACATTGGGGGAAGTTTGGGGTGGGGAAACCTAAAATGATGGAAAACGCTTAGATTGGAGGGATTGGGATGATACTTAGTTGGAAAAATAAGCAGAAGTCTTGCATACGTGATTTGCATAATTGGAACGGATCCGCTCAATTGCGGGGGGGGGGGGGGGGTAATTCTGAAAAATAAGAAAAAATGACGTATTTTTAACTTACGAAGGAGTGATCGGATCTTCATGAAACTTCATATTTAGAAGGATCTCGTAACTCAGATCTCTTATTTTAAATCTCAACCGGATCCAGCGTAATTAGAGGGGGGGCAGTTGAGGGGAACCAGAAATTTAGGAAAACACTTAAGAGGTGAGATCAGGATGAAACTGGATGGGAAGAATCAAAACCTGTCTAAGATACGTGACTGACATAACTGGACCGGATCTGCTCTCTTTGGTGGAGTTGGGGGGGGGGGGTAATTTTGAAAATTGAGGCATTTGTAACTTACGAAAGGGTGACCAGATCTTAATCAAATTTGATATTTAGAAGGATCTTGCGCTTTAAAGCTCTAATTTTAAATTCCGACCAGATCCTGTGACATTCGGGGGAATTGGAGGGGGAAACCGGAATTCTTGGAAAACGTGAAAATTGGGGTATTTTTATTTTACGAACAGGTGATCGTATCGTAATGAAATTTGATATTTAGAAGGAATGCATGTCTCAGAGCTCTTATTTCAAATCCGACCAGATCTTTTGACATTGGGGGGAGTTGGAGGGGGAAATCTTCGAAAAACACATGGAGTGTAGGAATCGGGATGAACCTTGGTGGATAGAATAAACAAATGTCCTTGATACGTGATTGACTGAACCATACTGGATTCGCTCTCTTTGGGGGAGTTGAGGGGAGGGGTTCAGTGATTTGGCGAGTTTGGAGCTTCTGGACGTGCTAAGACGATGAAAATTGGTAGGCGTGTCAGGGAGCTGCACAATTTGACTTGATAAAGTCGTTTTCCCAGATTCGACCATCTGGGGGGCAAAAGGGAGAGGAAAAATTAGAAAAAATTAGGTATTTATAACTTACGAGTGGGTGATCGGATCTTAATGAATTTTGCTATTTAGAAGGACATTGTGACTCAGAGCTCTTATTTTAAATCCTGACCAGCATTAAGCCTCTTATTTTCCTTTTTAAACCAATCTATTGATTCATAGAATTTTGCTAGAGCTCATACCATATGATCTCTTGGCTCTTAGCTCTTCTCGCCTCGTCACAAGTGCCATATGAGCTCTCAGCTCTTGTTTATTATTTATTTTTATTTTTAATGTTTTATATTTTATGACTGTAGTTCTATGTGGGCTAAATTTTATAATTATTGATTTTTTTATCTCTTTTTTTGCTACTATCATATTCTTGAAAAACCAGCATAAGGCACTTTCTACGCTTTCTGTATTTACACCCTTCTCTCTTTTCTTCTCTTTTTTGTCAACAATTAATTTTTTTTATGTTGTATTTGCTTAATTGATGTTATTGTTTTTTAAATTTGAAGTTTTTGGAACAAAAAAAAGAGGATGTACAATGTTATTTTAAAAAAAAACCCACTAGGTATACAAAATGTAAGAATAAAAATCTAGAGTTAATCCCGTTGCAAGAGAACCAGTCATTATAAGAGGCAAAATATTAACGGGAGAGATAGAATTGTCATATCTTTATTAATTTATTGATGGTTTTGCTACAGTAAGTCCTAATTTTTCTCGATTACGTTTTATTACTATTTGCAATCAAAATGAAACCATATTGACTGAGTTATACTTTGCTGTTGACTAATCTTAATTATGCTGATATTAACATGGGACGATAAATATGTTTCTTCTTCACCACCAAATATACATACATCCCCCACCCCAAGAAAAAAGTCCCCTCCTTCTCCTAAAATAATCCTTACTAAAAGTTTCAACTCGTTCCCCTTGGTGTTGGACAAAAGAGGGTTAGATTAGCCACATCATTTTTTTTATTTTAATACATAACTATAATTTAGTGTTATTTTGATATATTATATAATAAGTACGTAAGCATATACTATAACAAGTATACTTTTAATAGAACCTATATTAAAGTGGGACAAATTTAAACTTATTTGGCAGAGAATTGCTCCCGGCTTATGACGATGCACGATTGTGATAGAGTTAGAGCTAATGGACATGGCCAGTTATGATATGATATATTTTATATAGGGATATTAATAAATTATATAGTTTATATTGAATCTTTTTTGGCCTCATATTTGACGTTTTTACATGAACAAATATATCTGATATTGATTAATTCCCTTTTCAATTCATAGAATTGTGAAGATGAATTTAACGGCCGATTATCACAAGCCAACCAAGTTCGCAAAACTGCAACATAATTGCTAACTAGTGCCACACCAGAAGATGCTGCTTCTGTTCAAAACAAGGTCAAGCAATTAGATGAATCATGGAATAAAGTGTCTGAAGCTGCCCAAGCTCGGTCGGATCGCCTCGAGGACGCCCTCACTAATGCTGAAGAGCTGCATAGACGAGTTAAAATGCTTTTTGACTGGCTAAGTGATGGGGAAATGGAATTGAGGTACGAAATTATACTAATTGTATTTGTTGTACTTACTGCTTGTAAAAGTGAAAAATGTAATATGTCACCATATTTATAGGTGATGACTAGAATAGGGTATTATTCATATTAGCATAGACTATAGGCCTACTGAAGTCGTTAATGTAGAATTATCTGTTTTCTAAGAGGAACACCGGCCCCTTCCGTGAGTTAGAATAAAAACATATGCCAATTGTACGTTTCGTGGCTATTTGAAGATTGTTTTCTTAGTTCTAAAGATAATCCTATTGATTCTTTCTGCTTCAATTATAGTTTTGATTTATTTTATTTCTAATTTGAGACGGGTAGTACCATAGCATCGCTTACAGTATGCCAAAAGATAACATCAATTATTTTTTGGTCATTAACCATTTATATTTTTTTAACTCGTTTTTTTTCAGTTCATTGACATTTTATCACATAAATTTGTGAGCCATTTTTTGACCACTTCCATTTTCTTAATCGGTTCCAAATTTTATTAGTATATGCACTTCCAACGAAATTGCAATTCAAAATCAAATAATTTTCCCTCTTGTAAACTCCCCCTTGTAAAAATAAAACAGCATAAACAGATGATTGGGCACAGCAAAACTTATTAAACAAGCACTATTATGCAAGACTTGGTAGCCCAGCGATAAGAAAACATGCCTGTGGCCACGATAACTTAGGTTCAAACCTTATATAAGATAATTTTTAGTGTTTGAGGCTAAAAAGTTGAAAATGATAAATATAAAAGATTTTAATAACTCAATTCTAATTTCTTTTATCTCTTTTTCCTCAACTAACTGACTTTGAATTTGTGCATTTAAAATCTAAAACTTAAGAATTAAAACTTAAATCATTTTTATATCTATGTTATGTAAAGGTCAATCAGTTTTGCGCACCCTGTTTTCACTTGTATTCAAAGATTCTGGAGAAAAAACTGTTTTCTACTTTTTAGTATATTTTTAAAACGAGTTTATTTTATCTTATAATTCTTATTTTAGAAGCCAATTTGGTCAAGTCCATTCTAAAATGTACTTGATAAATTTTCCGTCCTAAGCCAAATTAGCTGACACGTTCAACTCTGCTCCTTGTTGGCTAGAATTGATATTTGTTATAATTATTCGTGTTAACGAAGATATGCCTTACCTTAACTGGAAGATTATTCTGTGCAGAATTTTCAAGATTAGTTCCAGCAGATGTTTGATACCATAAACATAAAATGGATTGTGCCTCTTTTTTTTTATTTTCTTTGTTTTCCTAGCACCTCGTCAACTAGTTTCTGTACGGCTTACATATCAATGGACTAGAGCCAAACTTTCAATATATTTTATAATTTTTCAGATTTAATGGCCAGTTGCTAGATGATCAAGATGAATGTGTTGATCAAACTGGTGACCACAATCGTTTCTTTGAAGAACTAAATGAAAAGGAGCATGAAAAGAATGACACGTTGGTGTAGGCCAATGATATTCTTTTAAAGTGTCATCCAGATGCAGTTAGTGTTATACGACACTGGATAACCGTCATCCAGTCTAGGTGGGACGAGGTTTCAAATTGGTCAAGACAGGTAAGGGAAGTACTTTAAGTATTCAACTGCGTCAATGGTTAAATACGGCACATGTTAATATATTATAGGTTATGAGTTATTATATTATAGGCATTATATTTTACTGTCGTTTGCCAGGCCTTCTCCCGAAAGGAGTGGAAAAGTATGATTCATGGTTCACTGATGACTCATGTTCAAAATCTGAATAATATGAGTAACTTAACAGATTGGGAACTGGCGATAGTGTTGACAAAAAAAAAAAAACCTCAACGCCATCTAGCGTTTGGTAACTAAATACTACACAATTTTTTATTTAATATTCGCAATTATTTTTGGAAATTATTAGGAATTAGAGCTCTTAATAATTTTGCATGCAAAACTTAGCTAATTGAAAAAAGAAATTAGATTGATTAGGCATTATTCTTAAGTATTGCATACAGAATAAAAAAGTTAATAATAGTACGATTATTCTAAAGGCCTTGTTATTAAAATCAATTAAATTACTATTTTAGCCCAAGCAAAATACGTTTTTGTGTGTGATTTTTTTAAGAAGTGAAAGCTTATACACGAACACTGTTCCAAAGCTTGTACAAACACATAAGTGGTCACAACGCAACTAATTATGTAGTAACTACATAAGTAGTCAATGTTACAAACACCAACGAAGTACTTGGTCCCGTTTCGTTAATATTACTTGTGATTGGTCGTAGGTTTATTCCTTTTAGGTTCTTACGGAAGTTACTTTTAATTATTTAGGGAATATTACTTGGTCACGAAGCTAATTAATAGACATTATTCAATGTACGCTTCAGTTCTATATTTCTTTCTATTTTAATCAAAGATCTTATCAAAATAATTTTCTTATCAACTTGATGTAAAGAAAGAAATTTCATTTTATTTTTTTCTATTGAATGCTTGGTTTTGGCGTCCTGGTTTTGTGTTGAAGATCAACTAAAATTTTGTTTTAATTTAATATGTACGTCTTACGATTATCGTTTGTTTCTACCTCGTTCTCATTTAGAGTTTTTCTTTTTTATCTCTCTCTTTCTTTCTAACTCCACTCCCTTCTTATCTCTTTCCTTGCCCCTCTACCCTCCGTATCTCTCTTGTTATTCTAAGACTAAATAACTTCCAGAGAGATCATAGATTTGAAGAACACATTAAACAGCTTTGCAACTCAGACGAACTCCTGGAAGAGCTTCTTAGTTGGCCTACAAAACAAGAAAACACGTTAGTTGATAGGGACGCTGAGCCTCTGCCTGATCATATACCCACAGTTGAAAAACTGATAGAGGAACACAACCAGCTGATGGAGGAGACAGCAGCTCGTACGCCTGAATTGGATCGAGTCTGTAAACCAAAGCAACAACCCAAACTGAGCATGACGAGAAAGCCATCTAGGACGCCAATGTAAGTTCTACAATTACTAACTTTAGATAGGATAAATTACAATTTAAAACTAATAAGCAAATACTGCTACTATTGCTAACAACGCACAGCAACACTTAGCAACCTGATGCCAATACATCTGCCCAAGCTCCTCCATGACAATATATTCAAAACTTACCTCTTTACATCATCCCAAGAGGTTCGATTTTCCTGCAACCTCCTTACGACCGAGTTCCTTACAACCTCCTCCTACCCATATGGGAACGGCCTGCGTTTTGTTTGGCCAAGAAGGACGATCTTTCGCAATCTGTTATCCTTCATCCGCAAAACAAGTCGTAGGGATCTCAACCTTTTTCTCGTTATAGCCCTAAAAAGCGGGACTGAACTCCATTTTGGGTACAGCTTACTGTTTGAAATCCGATCAGTCCGATGAGCACCCAAAACAATCCTTAGACAATTCCCCTGGAAAATATATAGAAAGTCCTCCCCCGTCTTCCAAAGAACCCACATTTCAGAACCATGCTCGACCAGTATCATCACTGATTATCATCTCCGATATTCTAATTTTCGTTCGAAGACTTATCTTCCTATTCTTACAAAAAATTTCTTCCGAAAAACCGGGACATTACTAAGGCAGAAAAAAAATGAACAACCAGCATCATCTAGCCATACTAAGCTAGGGAACTAAGTGCCCATTGACAATGAGATTGTACTAATACTGAACTAATACTGTAATATGGGCCTATAAAATTTATTCATACAATCACCCAAAAGTTGAATAAAAATTTTAATTGGCTCAAAGTAGCGCTAGTTAAACTTCGGTATTTGACTAAATCCTCTAGCCTGCCCATGAACTTGCAAAGGTAAGTTGTACTAGGTGCGTGGTTATATTAATAAAATCTCATTGTGAATAGGATTTAAGTAGAACCTAAGTAATAAAAAGTAGTTATTTCAATGTTCAGTTTTTTATGCTGAAGATAAGAAGTTTGCCAAAGGATAAAATAGGAAGGCCTATATTCGTGTACATTTATCGAAATTGGCCTTGCCTTGCTCTGCTTATTGTATAATCAACGAAGAGTATTTAGAAACAAACTATTGTGTATAATTTTTGAAATTTATAGTGAAATATTTTTTCTGCTGTTTAAATTAAAATTTATATTAAACTAGTTTAAGTTTGATTAAATTTGATTATGCTATGATCTTGTCTAGATCTGCTGGGTAATGGTCCATTGTCATTTGAGCCATTGTCAAGTTATCTCGGTTTTCTTTTTCTTTCAATTTTTTTTTAGAAGCTGCAACTAGCTTTCTTTCAAAACTGTTTACAATACAAAAGATAAAAAACTTAATTTATTTTAAATCTATGTCGGAGCGCCGAAAATTCAAATTGTATGCGAATGCACCCTAAGGAACCCGAAATTGAAGTTTACAGTTGTTTTTTTAATCTTTTTACATGATTTTGTCTATACTGTAAGTGTGAAAAAAATACAAAGGAGATGGGTCACTCTTTACTAAATCAAATAATTTACAATATATATATTTATATATATATATATAAATAGTAAGATGGTAAGATAGTAAAATAGTTTACTTTTTTTTACTATCCCTCCTGTATATCATGCCGCAGGATTCAGCGCGGGATGTTGTTATGTTAAAGTTTTTTTTTCACATTTGACATTAAATAGACAAATAGATTAAATTAAAAAATTATTGAAGCTTCAAAATACGAAAGATCCTCTTTTAAAACAGCCGTTAAAGCTGTTTTTTTTTTTAGATTCTTTAGGATTGACTATGCCACATGGAAATGGGAATCTCAAAATATTTGCTCAATAGCATTTTGGCCCACTTAGGACGAAATTGTTCCTTTGGGCCTTAAAATGACAAATAATTCCAGTTTGCTCTATCGCAAACTTATCTTGTTTTTTATTTATTAGTTTTTAGTCGAAGAACATGCATATTTTAAAACCAATTATTTTAAACATAGAATGATTATTGAGAAATCATTTCCTTAAAAGAAAATCAAAGAGGGTCAACCGGACTACCGAAAAACTGCTTTTAGTTTTACAATATAGCTGCTAAACCTAATTTGGAAAAATCTATTGTAAGAAACAGTAAAAAATAAAAAATTAATAAATAAAATAGGATCACAACTCGGTCATAAAAAATATTGTTGCTTTTTATTTATGGATGGGACAGAGGAGACCGGAACGTGTTCAAAAAGCAGAGTTAAAGGTATAATCTCTCTCCAGGATAAAAAATTAAAATTCTTGGATTAATTCACCCAAATTGCACGAGCTGCAGACAAGAGTGATGATGGCTTTATATATTTAAGACAAGAATTGTTCAAAAAGTCGGAAAGTTTGAAATAATATCGTTTTTGTTTTTTTGCACGTTTTATATATATAATGGTTAGTATTCATTTACAAATGAGATAGTCTGTGTAATCAAAAGAGAGATTTGAGCACTCCGAAAGACGGGGAAGATTTATTAGCTGTTTTTTCTGGATTTGAAAGATGACAGATTACTAAAGACCGTCCTTTTTGGCCTACCATCAAGGGTCAAACAAGAAGCTAGTCGTTCTTAAAATGAGCGGGAGCCTGTTAGAACAAATGCCATAGAAATTGAAAGGTACTTATGTCTTATAACCGCGACACCCAAGAAGTGAAGCTATTTAAATCCAAATAAAACAATTTTTACTTCATAATATACAAAATAATTATAGCTAAAACATTTTGCGTGTAGATCCGCTATGCTTTACCCCTAACACTCCACATGTGCGATATTTTACATGTATTCTCGCAATGAGTCTCTTATTTCTACTCGTTTACCTGCAAATTGAATCAACTGTGACTGAACAAAAACTGGAAAAACAAGTTACGGGTGCATTGAAACTACATAATTTAGGCTGTATATTTGCACAATAGGGGGGGGGGGCTAAATTATAGTGAGGCTGGATGCCAAATGTGTGAGCTAAAAATATTCTGCATATTATGAAATAAGAATTGTTTTCCTCCTTCACGCTGTCCAAATACTTCACCCTTACCCCCCCCTAGTGTCCAAATATATACCCAAATTATATTATTCCAATGTATTCTTTCACCCGTCACCTGTTTTCCACTGAGCGTAAGCTAATTGTCTTAATCCTTACAGATGAAACTGGTTTGTTCTCGAGTTTTATACAGCGTAATCTTCAGTGTTCTTTTAATAACGGATAAGTATCGAAAGTGAAAAGTCAATATAATAATTGAAGGGGGATTAGCCTGGTCTCTATAGGTAGCAAATTACTTAGTAATACGATATCTTTTAGAATGAGAGATGCTATAGACAAAGTTTTAAGAGAAGAACACTGCGGGCTTAGGAACATTAGAGGACGTGTTGACCAAATTTTCACTATTAGGTTAATAATTGAGAAGAACCTGTGTCGATAAACACATTTACTCCAAGTTTTATGGATTATGAGCCAGCGTTTGATTCAGTTGATAAAAGATTTTAGGGAATTTAATCCTTGCATGTGTACCATCCTTGTATGGTATACCAGACAAATACATTAAAAGTGGCTAGTGCTATTGCGAGAATAACATTGCTGCGGTTAAGATAGGAAAGGAGGTTAGGAGTTGGCTTTATATTAAATCAGGAATCAAGCAGAGTTGTGTTCTATCCCCCTTTATGTGGATGATTCTGATGAACTTTTAAATAAAATGGAGAAGAAAAACTTTCCTGGACTTAGATTATACTGATGATTTAAGAATCATGTTTGAGCAAAATAAATGATACTTTAGATGTTCTGTGAGTTAATGGAGCTAGAATAGGTTTGAAAATTAATGTTGAGAAGACAAAATCGCTAAGACTAGGAATAAGTGAAGATGAAATGGTGACTCTGGGTAGCCAAAAGGTTGATCAACTAGACAGCTTCACTTACATTGGTAGTATTATTTGTAAAAACGTTGGGAGCAGTGAAGATGTCAAAAGTCAAATAGTCAAGGCTCAGGGTGTTTTTTCACAGTTGAAAAAAGTTTGGAAGAATAGGAAGATAAGTGTGTGAACCAAGATTAGATTATTGGAAATCTAGAAAATTATTACAGTTGTCAAATATGGTTCTGAAGTATGGTTGCTCCAAAAAACTGACGAAGATTTACAAGATGTTTTCCAGATAATTGCCGATGGATCATTTTGGGTACGCGGCTGACTGACCTTTTTTCATACAGGAAGCTTTGCGAGAAGTGTGGTTCATTCCCGCTTTCTGTTGCTAAAATAAGAGACAGGTTGTGATGGTAAGGGCACTTTTTGTGGGTGGAGATTGACAGATTGCCGAAGATTGTCCTTATTGGCCCACCGTCAAGGGCTAAACGGAAAGCTGATCGCCAGTGGTACACAAGGGCTGTTTAATTAGAGTAATAAGCCTTTTTTTTAATGTTATTAAAAAAAAATTGTGTAAAAATGGGGGACAACCCCACTCTTGAGGAGGAGGACAATCCCAATCATATAAGTAATAATTTAAGCTCGTTTTAATCATTACGTTGCCTCTTATATTCAGTTGTAAAAACTTGTTTTTTATCTAATTTTTGGAAAAGGAAAAGCACATAGCGATTTTAGGAAAACTCTTTTTGGTAGAAGAATAGCACATAGCGATTATGAGAAAACTAATTAAACTCCTCTATAAGAAAGGTGGTAAGAGCGAGTATGGTAATTAATGAAGGATTATCCTGGTTTTATTTGGAAGCTAATTACTTGGCATTATCGCTCTTCGATTCATTCTATAACGAGACAAAGGTTGAGATAGCTTGGGAACGTTCTGTGAGTGAAGGTTGACAAATTGCCGAAGATTGTTCTTTTTGGCCCACTGTCAAGAGCTAAACGGAAAGCAGGTCGTCCGCGGTTTTGGTGGGAGAATATCGTAAAGATAGATTTAATGGAAGCAAGAGCTTCCTGGAAGAGTAAAAACAGGGAGTCTTTGAATATGTTAGGATGGAGGAGGAGCATGTGTAGCTGTGTTGGCCTCAGACGGCCTGGTCCTGTGGTCAGATGTTAGCAGGGTACTTGTGTATTATAGTGACCACAGTTTTTAGTGAGTTCTAGGCAGTCTTCTTTCCATAATTCTCTGTTGTAGTTTTCATAATTTTGTTGCATACGTCGTCTAGATCAGATTTATCATTTTTTAAATAGCTATCATATATACGGGCCATAGCATGTCATCAAAATTAAAACCGATTAGACTGACAAATTAAAAAAGGGTCAATTAAAGCATAAAAAGGAGGAGATAAGTGAATATTTACAAACCACAACCTCTAAATTAGTTGGATGCATTGACTGATATAAAGACATTTTAATTTCGTATTTTGAAGTTGAAAAATAAGATAAGAACAGACTGAGAGATGGTCCAAGATGGATCAGGTCTGAATAAGGAGTCTCTTTTGAGGGAATTACTCTCCAATGAAACGTTTTGTCCTGCCTTTTTGATGACAGAGGCACCTGCTTTCAAGACTTTCTAAACTAAATGTATTTTAGAGGAAAAGAGTGGTACTTCATCTTCTTACAAAATTATTTGCAAGGCTCTTCTTTGAATTAATTTAATATTATATGACTTCCCACGAAATGTGATGATGCCAAACCGGAGAATCATATTGAAGCTGTCGATTTACAAATAAGATATAAATCTTTAACGAATCTGATAGGGGACAAAAATTTATTCAGGAGCTTAAATAAGGGGATAGGTGCTTTAAGATAATATTATTAATATGGATATCCCATTTTAAATTAGAAGAAACAGTGACCACAAGTAATTTTAGGAAGGACGCAGAAATTTCAGGTGGTATATGATTAAGGGAAAGAGAGGAAAATAAGGAAAGGAAAGCATATAAATTTGATAGGGTAAGGGAAAAGAGAGGGAATTCAAGGAAAAATGTTGGCATTCTCATGGATGTCGAAGGGTTTAATTTCGTGTCTCATTCCAAGGCATCATAAAATTTCTTTAGAAGGTTTCAGATACTGGAAAATCATCAATCAATTTCTATACCGTGGGAAATACCTTATCGAGAATGTTGATATTAAGTGAAAAAGGAAGTAGACCTTGGGATACTCCACAGGAGACAGGGAGGAAAATGGAATGGTGAATCTAGTACTAGACAGCTTGTGACCAATTTGATTTAATAGATGAGCCCTATTCCCCAGGAAGTGGTCACTATCAAGTGACCTATAGTAGGAGAACCTTTAAAGGAGACCGTCGGGGTTGGTGACCCTCAAATCTGCTGCGATTCTAATTTTCCCTTTTTTATCTTTTGTTTTAATAGCTATGATTAATAGCTACGACCTCTAAACGGGAGTTGTTGTTAGAGATACCCCTTGTGGGAAGATCCTCAGAATTTGTCAGAATTTTCGTTTTATTACTGATCTTCAGCTCAACCAAATCTGCAGTGGCAGTAACATTACACAGCATGGCTTGCGCTTAATCTGTGTAATTTTCTTGAAAGGTAATGTCATCCGTGTAGTCAAGGTCTTTGATGGAGAAGTAAGGGTTTACTTCAACGCCTCTGGGAGATTGCATAGCACCCTTCATGACCCAGTCGATAACAAAGTTGAAGAGGAGGGGGGACAGGATGCAGCCCTGTCTCACCCCAAATTATGTCGAAGAGGGAGGAAACCTCTCCATCAGCTTGCATACAGGCTGGAACGTGCTAGTAGTATGCCTGAATAAAGCGTATTAGCTTCTCAGAGATGCCGTCCTCTTGATCTCAGCCCATATGCCATCTCTAACGATCGAGTCAAAGGCCGTTATGAAATCTTGAAGACGGCTCTAGTAATCTGACATGTGTGTCATGTTGTTTTCAAGAATTTGGCGGAGTGTAAAGAGCTGGTCAGTGCACCTCTTTCCTGGCCGAAAGCCCGCCTGGTTTGGGGGTGTGGTTGTGTTTCTGATTGAGCTGAAGCGGTTGAGTAGCATCATGGTGAATAATTTGGCAACGATGGTTATGAGTGATATCCCCCTGTAATACTTGCATTCAGCTTTATCCCCTTTTTTGTACAGGGGGAGGATAATCTTCTATATCATCAACTAAACTATTATTCTCTGAATGAAAATTCTCATACGTGTTCGTTGTAAGTTACTCCTCTTATAAAATATTACAATAGAATCTCTGCCAAGCTACGGTACAATTAATAGTCATCTGGTACAATTACAATTTCATCCTGTATATTAGCGAAAAAAAAAACTTAATTAAGGTTGTTTGCATTAGTATAAATCTTATTTCTTGCTCTATGTATAATCAAACTCTACTTATTCTGAAAACAATCTTTATTAAATTTTACACCATTTACCAACAAATAAATCTAAATCGTTACTTTACCCACTAAGAATAGTTGATGGCTTTAAATTATTGGAAAAATACAATTTAGCTTCCATTTTCATTACATTCGAAAGATCAAGTTGCTTTATTATTGCCAAATTTGGCAATAATACAATTATTACAAATTTGGCAGGATATTTATATCCTGTTATAACGTGTTCAGAAGTTAAATTTACAAATGATAAAAATTGCTCACAATTACAAGCGGGCTTCCAATTACTGTCCTTGTTAAATTATAGTTAAAAATCATTAGCCCAATCGTCCTTAGAACTTATACGTTCTGATTGGATTATTCTTATAATTCAAATTACTAGGAAGGGGTTGTTTCACATCACACGGATTTAAAATCCCAGGTTAATTAAAATCCTCTATTTGTTTACTACTAAAGTTTATGGATTAACATGATATCTTCTCCTTAATAACAATCTTATAAGATTTATTATAAATTGAATTTTTTTGTATATTCTTATAATTTTATGTCAGAAAATACCGGTCCAGAAGCCGTGATTATTAGGCTGTTTAAACTTCGCAGCTTCAGTTTCTGTTGAAGGACAATATGAAGGTCTGTCAATTTTAAAAGCACCTGATCCACCATCCAAAGTCATCTCATTGTCTGGGTTAATGACTGCAAAAATAACTGAACCCACTTTGATGTTATTTTCAATAGGCAGAAAGAGCATGGCTTTGGCAGTGTGAAGGTGTATGGCGTTGACAGTATATCGTTTTCCAAGTCAACTTCAAGTTTTACTCATAGGCAACATCAAGAATCCTAGGTACTTATCCCTTATAACCCCAACACTCAAGTTCTTGGTCTGACAGAACCGGTTTCTCTAACCGGGGCTCTGTTTTGACTCCTGCGTATTGGTTAGTGAGTGTTGACGAAGGAGGTGGGGGAGGTTGGGTAACTTGAAGATTTGAAGCAGGTGATGAAGGGCCTACTTGAGGATTTAGGAGTTTCTGGAAATAGGGCTTCCAACGGTCAATAACTTCGTCACGACTCGTTAGGATGTTACCAAGTTCGTGACTTATTGACGCCGAATTCTTCGACCTCTTTCCAATTGATTCTTTAAGCAGCGGGTACAGTTTACTAGTATCAGACAGGCTAGCTGCTTCTTCCATCTCCACCGCCAAATTCTCCCAGCACTTCCTTCTGTCTTTTCTGCCCAACTGGTGGCATGGCTTGCGTAGCTGTTTCAATTCAGCTGAGAGGCGTGATGGTAACAGACTTTTCTTCGTTGCGGATGGTCTCTTAGGACATCTACCGTCTTAGCCTCGGTTGACACTCTTTTTGATCTGCTTTCTTCTTAACGTTTCATGGGAATATTTTTGACCGACATGTCCGCAGTCCGTCGGTGCCTGCACATCAGAAGAGCTGTACACCTCCAAGGGTATATTTGTTAGTGGTGACAGTCTTGGTGCCTCCGGCCAAATAGTTTGGCCCATTTTTCCCTCCCCAAGTAGTACACTTGGTATACCCCCTGGTTTAAATATCAATGCGAAGGAGCATGTAGAGCCCTTGAGACTGCAGGACTACAACACCATACTTCAGTGGAGATCAGTTGAGGCGCTAGCGACGCAATGCCACACACGGCCGCCGTCAGAACCCCTTACAATAACTTATTTAAATTTTTATTGTATGTCCTCGTCGTTTTTTGGGCATTACTTAAAATTCATATGTATAAAGATGTACTATTTACTATTTCGCTGCAATATCGACCTCTAAACTAATTTACTGATTTAGCTATGTTGCTTTTGACTGACTCAGTTGGTATCTGAATGTATTCTTCGCGCCAAATTATTTTAAGAATATTCTTTTTTTTCTATTTATGGTTGGGTAGCTGCTTTGCCGGTGGTCTTCACCACAGCGACGCGGCTGGCTTTTATTCATTATATATAGAGAGAATTTATTAAAAACAATACAAAAAAGGAAAGCTTTACCTAAACCCCTTATGGCTCGTGCTGAAATTGAACCATATTGTCGATTGTCTTATAAATGAGATTGCTTTACTGAAACAACAGGTTGGTTAACATCATCCCCCATTTGTCACATTTTCATGTTACTTTTGACATAGTTGTTTTGTCTCGCAAATTTTCTTCAAAGAGGTCCATTAGGTTACGAGAGATTCCATAAATTAATGGGTGAGTAATGTTGTATTTAGCAGCTTCACCAGGGTCTAAAAAGCACATTTAGCCATATGAAGGTGGTTAAAAATCATATTCAATGATTTACGATTGACTTCCCTCTAAATTTCATTTTATGATAAATTTTTTAAGGGGTTTTGAATCTGAAAATAGTAAGATTATTGATGGTTTCATCATCGCTTGCGTTGAATGATGATAAAGTAAAACGTGAATTCAAGTCTCGGATTTGTTTAAACTCTTCAGACAGGATGTGACATCCAATAAAAGACCAAATCAATTCATCTAAATATTTTGGAGGTGGCAATGCAATTTGAAAAATCAAGCAGCAACTTCCTAATGAATTATCTTTGTTGGCTACTCTTTTTTCGAGAAAAACGGAACTTCACAGTGAATACATACAACGTTGAAAGGTCCTAATAATTTTTAATTTAAACTTGTGTAGTTTACTGCATCCTTATAGGTTTACAGTGCTCTTTGCGCCATAGAAAGCAAAAATTAAAGTAGGAAATTCTCAGCCATTTCTCTTGGTTTTCTTCCGAGCTCTTATGAGCCTTTGACAAAACTCAAAAACTAAGAAGAGGTTAAATAAAAATATTCCTCCTACTAGTTTACATGAGTTTTTCAGGAGTGAAATCGATTAAAAAGAACTTATCAGATTTTCTCCTTTGAGGTTTCTGTGTTAAAGGACTTAATTGAATAAAGTCAGTATCTTATTCTCTAATTACAGAAATCTGTTCAAAAAGTCGCTGATTAATTGATTTATTTATTGATTATTTGATGAATTGAATTATGCCAAATAATACGAAAATATTCTCCATGCTAAAACGCAAATGAACAAACTCTTAAGAATCCTTGACATTTCTTTAAAATAATAGCCGGAAACGTATGATGTGTTCCTATTATTTATTCTATAGAATTATTCAAATTAGCTTCTTACCGGTATATACCATGGTTAGCATGAGAATTTGAAAATGTGAAACAATTTGGCCAGAAAAATTCAAAAAGTGTATGTGACATTTCCCTAAAAGAAATCGGAAACAGCTGTAGAACAAATTGTTCAGTTGTCAAACTGAACAAGTTCTATTGTTAAACTAGCTCGTTTGTTCAACTTATCTCATTTTGTTGTCAAGTTAAATATAAGTTTCTATTATTTCCTTTTCATAAGGGTTTTCCCGTGGAACTTATATTATGTGACATACCGTATTTGATACGGTTTTAATATATTCTCCGAGCCTTTAATCTCTCAACATAAAATTTTTTTGATACCTTTTGAGTAAGGGACCTCAGAAGCATTGATGGATCCTGGCGAGAAAGGGGCAAAAGTTGTACGCCTCTCCCCTTAAAAAGGTGGTGGATTTGGGGTTGGGACCGTTTGCTCTGGTTTGGATTGGGACGAAAGTTATTTTTTTTGTAATTGGTTTTATGGCACTTGGTATTAACCAAGTGACATAGCGATCGCAAATTCTGTCGGTCGGTTTGTTTATCTGTCCTGGTTTTTCTGGTTTAAGCAATTCCAGATAAGCTAGGACGATGAAATTTGAAGGATGATTTATTTTGTGAGGAAGAATTACTGACAGTATTAAAATGATTAAAACATGATAATGCGCCAGGTGCTGATAATTGGTAAATGGGGTTTTTAAATATGGTGGTTTTGGGCTTAGAAATAAGTTACTGAAGATTATGAGTGTGGTTTTTGAAAAAGGGTAGCATCTAGCAATTTTAAGAAAATCTTAATTAAAACCTCTGTATAACAAAATTGATAAAAGCAAAATGTTTATTTTTAGGTATCAGCCACAGCCTTTCTAATTAAACAGTTTTCACAGCTAGCTAATTTAATTGGTATGATGGTAATCATGGTAAGGACACAGGTTTTGTCCTATTGTCAGCAACTGCAATTCAGGGTATAATACATATTGTAGACTAGAAGATACAGTAGACAAAACTTTAAGGGAAGAACAGTACACAGTTTTACTGTGGACATTAATAATTAAGAAGTGCATGATTTATCAAACACCTTTAATCGTCATTTCTATAGATTATGAGCAATGGTTTGATTCAGCTTATTGAAGACCTTTAGCAAAGGTATTGTGTTTTTACGGTGTAGCCTAACAAACAAATACATCAAAGTAATTAGTGCTATGTTCATAAATAACAAAGCTAAAGTCAAGTAAAGAGGTTAGTAGGTGGTTTTGTTCAAAATCAGCAGTTAAGCAGTTTTTTGTTCTATGCATATTTGGATAGATTATTTTGATGGACTTGGTTTTAAGGAGATGAGCAAAGGCTATTGGAAAACATGGAACCAATGGGGGAAGTAAAAATATCTTGGAGTTAGATTTTGCTGATGATTTTAGCATCCTAGATGAAAGTATGAGGAAAATGAATGAGCTTCTAGACGTTTT